>NC_090649.1:190823256-191123256 GCF_040937935.1 Hyperolius riggenbachi
GTGGACTCACCAACCAATCCAAAAGGTTACTTTGCCTGCAGTTCTGACTGTCTTCATGATTCCCTCAGGGTCTGAGGCTTTATGGTAAACTGCAGCAAAGGGAACAGGAATTGGTGGGTGACTGGGCATACGTCACATTGGTAGGCAGCGGTGGGGCAGAGCCCAAATTGCTGATAGTTTTGCAGTTGTTTGGAGATCATTTTCAGAACAATAGAACATTGTTATTTAAGTAACTGTTCTACAAAGCTTAAGCTCTGAGCACATAGACGGTGCAGAACAGCAGCTGCTGCAGCACCTGAGGGACACTGGCGACTAGGCATACCTGCAGTTACTTCTCGAGGAGAGACGACGCCAGTCTGATGAACGGCGATTGCAACTCAAAATCCAGAGGGAGGGGAGACGACTCCAGCATGAACTGGAAATGGCTAAGGTAAACCAGGCCAGCCAGCCTTCCTCACCTAGCCCTCTTCTGGCAGGGGGTACACCTGTGCCTGTGACCCACAAAGCAAAATTTCCTGTCATGGAAAAGGGGGTGGACATTGATCTCTCTCTCTGCGGTCGTTTGAGAAAGCGTGCCGACAGTTTCACATCCCAGAGGCACAGTGGGCCATCCACCTTGACACCCCAGCTGACGGGTAAAGCGCTGGATGCCTATGCTGAGATGCCCACCGATCAAGACGGCGATTATAAAGCTATCAAGGAGGCTATAATCGCTAAGTTCCAGTTAACTCCTGAAGTTTACCGGAGAAAGTTTCGTGCCCTGCAGAAGGCACCCACAGACTCTCACGCAGATGTGGTTAGCCGTCTGGGCACCACCTTCCATCAATGGGTTTGAGGCCTTAAAGAAAAGACTTTTGAAGCTATTGCGGATCTGATGATCCATGAACAGGTCCTCGCTATATGTGCTACAGACGTGAGGCAGTTTGTGCTGGAGCGGAAGCCTCTGTCTGCCAAAGAAACTGCTGCGCTGGCAGACATGTTTGTTGCCACCCGGGTGCCGGATCTTCGCAAACCCGCGGCCCCGAATACCCGCAGACCGGCGGTACCAGATACTCGAAAATCCCTGGTACCTGACAGAGACAGAACCCTGACCCAGAACTGGAGAGAAGGCAGGCCTGCTGGCCCTGGGAACCGTGAGGCAAGGAAGCCCTGGTGTGAGCTGTGTCACAGGCCCGGACACACCAAGCAAAACTGCTATGCGAGGAAGTCAGCCCAGCTATCTAGCCCACAGGGGGCTAGCAACTCCACACCAACATCTGGCCCAGCCGGGGTCAGCAACGCCGCACCTCCATCCAATGTGCAGCTCGTCTGTGGTCCCCAAATGCAACATGGATCCAGCAATCACCAGCCTGTTGTTGTGAACGGGCAGACCATCATCGGATTCCGTGATACTGGAGCAGATGTTACCCTTGTTCGCTCAAGTCTTGTTAAGGAGGAGGATATCCTCCCAGGAAAGTACCTCACCCTGACAGGAGTCAGAGGTACTCACACCCATGTTGCCCAGGCCCGAGTTGCGATCGACCGGGGAGTGGGATGCCAAGAGCGGGTTGTTGGGGTCTTGGATGATATTCCTGTTGAAATGGTACTTGGCACGGATCTGGGCACCCGTGTGTGCCGTTACGAGTACCCTGCGGACACGCAGGAGGCCCAAGCCGGACTCTTTGAACAAAACCAGGTACTGTGCAAACCTTTGGGGAAACAGGGGGACAGGGACACTTTAACTGTTTTTTCTACCGTACCTAACGCAGCTAGACGGGAGGTAACAGATGTTAACATACAACCCACTGATTGTCATTTACATGTTTCTACACCTGTCATCACTGATGAAATGCATGTGTCCCTGATAACTGTGATGTGGATTGTATTGTACCTGTTCTAGCCATTACCCGTAATAGGGCTAAGAGCCTGAGCTCAGAGACACCAGAGAAGGTCTCGGCCTATTCTGATCACTCTGACCGACAGGTCTGTGATAATGTGGAAGGCGATATATTGTGTGATGACAATGCAGGTGTAAATGTGCTGGCCAACACTCCCAGTGTTTCCAGTGACCTGAGCTCAGAGCAGGCCCCTGTGCCTAACGCAGACCCCAGGGAAAGTACTTCTCCTCAGCTGACTTCCTATGTCACTGGTCAGCTAACTGAGACTTGCAGTCCTGCATTCTTGCAGGCCTTGCAGAATGACCCCAGCCTGGACGCGCTTAGGGCCCAGGCCGCTCAGCCACTAGCTGAGTGGGGTAAATTCAGAGTGTATTGGGAAAATGACAGGCTGTACAGCGAAGCTGTACAGAGTGACACAGGCGAGAACACAAGATGGTTAGTGGTACCCAGTGAGTTCAGAGGGCATGTGCTCAAGACAGCACATGACATCCCACTGGCGGGACACTTGGGCATACACAAAACCCGAGCACGTGTTCAGAAACACTTTTACTGGCCAAAGATACGAGTAGATGTGACTAATTACTGCCGATCGTGTACCACAAGCCAGAGGGTAAAAACGGCCGGGAGTACCCGAAAAGCTCCCTTGTGCCCACTGCCAATCATTGACGAGTCCTTCCGGAGGGTGGCAGTGGACATAATAGGCCCTCTGCCCGTTGCAAGCAGGTCTGGCAAGCGGTACATATTAACGTGTGTGGATTATGCCACTCATTATCCAGAGGCAGTGGCACTGTCTTCCCTTAGATCTGATACAGTAGCAGACGCCTTAATTGAAATCTTCACGCATGTGAGCTTCCCATCAGAGATGATCTCTGACCAAGGCTCCTGCTTTCTGTCTAAGCTAATGGAGGCCCTCTGTGAGAAAATACAAATGACACATATGGTCTCCAGTCCCTACCACCCACAGACCAACGGTTTGTGTGAATGATTCAATGGCACGTTAAAGCAAATGCTGACAACGTTCGCTGAATCACAAGGTAAGGACTGGGAGCAATACTTGCCTCATTTGCTATTTGCCTACAGAGAAGTGCCACAGGAGTCCACAGGGTTCTCGCCCTTTGAACTCCTGTATGGACGAGATGTCCGCAGGCCATTAAAATTGATTTGAGAGGCCTAGGAGGGCAAAAGTGACCCCTCAGAAGTCTCAGTAGTGGATTATGTCCTTAAATTCAGGGACAAAATGGAGTCACTCGCTGCCATGGTGACTGAAAATATGACCAAGGCCCAGGCCAAGCAGAAGGCCCTGTATGACCGTACTGCCTGGGACCGGTCATTTGCAGAAGGCGATATGGTGTACGCGCTGCTTCCGGTGAGGCAAAACAAATTGCAGGCCGCATACGAAGGACCGTACACCATCCTGAAAAAAGTAACCCCAGTCACTTACCTGGTGAGTTTGGGAGGTAAGCGACAGAAACTGTTTCATGTGAACATGCTAAAAGCCCATGCGGACCGAGCCCAATATGTGCTAGCGGTGTGCAGTCAGTTAGAACAGGGAGAGGTCGATCCACTGCCAGACTTGCTAGCGGGCATATGAGAAGTGACCGACGACTTGAATGTCAACCCCCATCTTTCGCACTCCCAGCAAGCCCAGCTGGGAAAAGTGCTAAACACCTATAGGCACACATTCTCAGGAACCCCTGGGCAAACCTCTTTAGCAGTCCACAGGGTAGATACGGGGACCCACCAGCCCATAAGGCGGTTCCCCTATCGGACCTCTCCGGAGGTGCAGGCACAGATGAAGCAAGAGATTGAGGAGATGCTGCGGTTAGGAGTCCTACAGAAATCCTCTAGTCCATGGGCTGCCCCGGTCGTCCTGGTTCCCAAGAAGGACAAGACCACACGGTTCTGTGTTGACTACAGGAAACTGAATGACATCACCACAACCGATGCGTATCCCATGCCTAGAATCGATGAACTGTTAGATCAGCTGGCCTCTGCCAGCTACCTAACAATCATAGATTTGAGCCGTGGATACTGTCAGATTCCCCTCGCGCCTGACGTATGAGAGAAATCAGCATTCATCACACCCTTTGGCCTCTATGAATTTACTGTGATGCCTTTTGTTATGAAGAATGCTCCAGCCACCTTTCAGCGGGCTATGAATGACCTGCTGGAAGGGATGCATGGTTTTGCGGTTGCATATCTGGATGATATCGCCGTATTCAGCCCAACCTGGGAGGACCACCTTGACCACCTAGCGCAAGTATTAGAGAAACTGTCCACTGCCAATCTGACCGTAAAACCCAGCAAATGTCAAATTGGCATGACCGAGGTACAGTACCTTGGACACCAAGTAGGAAGTCAGCAACTGAGGCCCGAGACAGGAAAGATCGAGGCCTGTCACCAAGAAACAGGTGCAGGCGTTCCTGTGGACGGCAGGATACTATAGGAAGTTTGTTCCCAACTATAGTACCCTGGCCAAACCCCTGACTGATGCAACGGTTGAAAAACAACCCCAAACTGTCCAGTGGACACCACACTGCGAAGAGGCCTTTCGGGCCTTGAAGGAGGCGCTGGCTAGCGCTCCCATCCTTCAAGCCCCAGACTTTAGCCGTCGGTTTATCGTGCAGACCGATGCCTCTGACTTTGGTCTAGGAGCCGTTCTCAGCCAGGTGGACGCGACCGGAAATAAGCACCCTGTCGTCTACCTGAGCCGAAAGTTACTCCCCAGGGAAGTAGCGTACGCTACAACTGAGAAAGAGTGCCTGGCGATTGTGTGGGCCCTCCAGAAGTTACAATCGTACCTTTATGGATGGTCCTTTACGGTCATCACTGACCACAACCCATTTAACTGGCTGAATCGCACTGCGGGTAGCAACGGGAAACTCCTACGTTGGAGCCTGGCGATACAGCAGTACGATTTCAGGATCCAGCATAAGGCTGGGAGTCGCCACCAAAACGCAGATGGCCTTTCTCGCTGTGGCGAACCCTACAACACCAAAGGAGTAAGTTGCTCAGTTCAAGGCATTGTGGGAATGCCTAGCCCTACCACAACGAGTTCGGGGGGAGGAGTCACGATTTCGCGAACGCCATTGCGGCAAGCGCATGTAAATGCGCCCAAACTATGATCTGGAGAGCCCCTTTAATTCATTAGCCTGGCTTTTAGAAACTCAGTGCTCTTTCATCTCACCACCCCTGCCCTGGGGGATGTGAGTGTTTGTTTGTGTTGCACTTACTGAGAGAAGCCATTCACCCTAAAAGCCGTGAGGTCAGATTGTTGAGGGTGGAGCAACCTCTCTTGTTACCATCCACACCCTCTGGCAGAGAAAGGGTTAAAAACCGACTGGCACTCAGCCTGGAGAGAGAGACCCCAGCCATCCTGTACTATCACGGATTTGGGCTGGATGATAAAAGGATTAATACCCATTCCACAGAACTTTCCAGAATTGAACTACATATCTTCTGTGGGACTTACCGCAAAGGACACGGTAACTTGACAAACTGCTCAGACTGTAATCAGCTATTATTTTCATATTGAACCCTTATTATTTCTGTATCAATTTGTTTCTATTGCTATATTTTGTTCTGCATTATTTCTTTAAATAAACGATTAAAAAAACGTTCGTCTAAGTGCTATTGTGAAACAAAACTCCGCCAAAAGAATTCACATCTTCAAAGAGAGACATGTTACCATAACTGTTTTGATATTATTATATAAGAGAGAACAGAGGCGCCAAAAGGATAAAAGGGGTTTTAAAGGAGCTTAAAAGCCAAAACTTGGTAATTAGGGGAGGCAGTGGTGGACTTGCCCCCTCCAAGCAGACACAACACGACTGTACATTCAGTCTATTTATTAACGAACTCCAGATAAAACAAAGCAACGCGTTTCACGGGTCAGCGCCCGCTTCCTCAGGCAATAGAAAAAGGAGTTACAGCATCTAGCAAAACAAAAGACACTCAGCGCCTCTGCAGAGGCAGCGGCGCTGAGTGTCATTTGTTTTGCTAGATGCTGTAACTCCTTTTTCTATTGCCTGAGGAAGCGGGCGCTGACCCGTGAAACGCGTTGCTTTGTTTTATCTGGAGTTCGTTAATAAATAGACTGAATGTACAGTCGTGTTGTGTCTGCTTGGAGGGGGTAAGTCCACCACTGCCTCCTCTAATTACCAAGTTTTGGCTTTTAAGCTCCTTTAAAACCCCTTTTATCCTTTTGGCGCCTCTGTTCTCTCTTATATAATATTGTATCCACCCTTGGTGGAGGGTTGCGACCCTTTCTACTATCTACAGAGAGCGACTTCTTATTCCTGAGTGGGGTCAGGATAATCTCCCCACCTGCCTTTACAGTGGTTGCCTATTGGTGACCCATGTTTGTGAGTATAACAACTATTACTCTTTTTCATTACCCCCTTTGTCAATACATACTACACTATTGGGGCTCTTGGTGTTCCTCTGTTTATCCTGTTTTGATATTATATATTGTTAGTTTTGCTATCTCTAGAAAGGTTGTCAAATTAACCCTTTTTCCTACAGGATTTAGCTAGAGTTAGACTTAGCGCATTCGCACGCTTTTATTGCAGATTGGTGGCAGCGACCTGGCCTCTATATGAGAGCACAGATTGTATCGATTGTATATACAATCGAAATTGGACTGTGTGTGGACTCACCAACCAATCCAAAAGGTTACTTTGCCTGCAGTTCTGACTGTCTTCAGGATTCCCTCAGGGTCTGAGGCTTTATGGTAAACTGCAGCAAAGGGAACAGGAATTGGTGGGTGACTGCGCATACGTCACATTTTGTAAAATGTGTAAAGCACAATGGATAATTCACATATGCAGATGACAGGGGTCCTGGTCAGTGTTGCAGCCAGTATAAACTGTAAGGTGGTGTGCTGTTAGGAAATAAGACAGAGGAAAGAAGAAAAAAAAGCACATAGATCCTGACAGAAGGCTAACAGAAAAAATATATATAAAAAAAGAGACGTGAATAAAAGTACATAGATGAAGAATACAAAAAAATGAAAAACATGAACGTATACAGACAAGTGTACAAATCAGAAGACAGGTGTATACAGTTGAACATAGAAATATACAAAATAATACGGATTAGTACAGATGGAGAACAAAGGACATATATATATATATATATATATATATATATATATATATATATATATATATATATATATATATATATATATATATATATATATATATATATTTGTAAAGAGACTATATAAAAGTGTTTTTTATTCATGTTTATTTCATTTCATTTTTCCCTATGGTGTCTGTTTTTTCTTTTTTAACCCTTCATTAAAAAAATAGGGTCATAAATGACCCATTGTAGATGGACATCTGGGGATTTTCACACTGTGTCAGATTTCACATGATTACCCACCACATTAATGCCAAAAAACCTCCTGGGTACAGTAAGGTGTGGCTGTGCGCTTTGTCCTTAATTTTATTACTAGCGTGATGTGTAAATGGGTGGAGGATTTTTCACCAGCTGTTTTGAAGAGTTCCCTTAGGGCCGTTTCACACTGGGCATGATAAGATCACAAGAAGAAAAGTAGCATCACGGGGTAGCTTTGTGGTGCGACCATACAGCAAGACTTATGCTGGGAATACACGACTCGATTCTGAGCTGATAATTCTGATAATTTCCAACATGTTCGATCACCATTTGATCATTTTGCCGCTCAATTTCTCATTGAAGTGAATTGAAAAAAAGATAAGAAAAACGAGCGGAAGATACGAGAATCGAGCAGGCAAAACGTGTATTCCCAGCATTACAGTACACTGAAAGTATGACTCACTCCCACTGTAAACATGTGCTGTACCTTGCTCCATCAGTGGCTGGATAGTTTAATGGTTAAGGGCTCTGCCTCTGACACAGGAGACCTGGGTTCAAATCTCGGCTCTGCCTGTTCAGTAAGCCAGCACCTATTTCAGTAAGGAGTTTCTTGGGCAAGTCTCAGTAGGCTACTGCCTACTGAGTGCGCTCTAGTGGCTGCCTCGCAAGCGCTTTGAGTCCGACAGGAGAAAGGCGCTATACAAATACTGCCATTATTATTATTACACTGCACCGCACTGTGAAAGCCATATAAAAATTATTATTGCATTGAATTGTGATGAAATTGTCCATTGCAAATGTGAAAGGGCTTAAAGTTAAAGGGATACTGTAGGGGGGTCGGGGGAAAATGAATTGAAGTTACCCGGGGCTTCTAATGGTCCCCCGCAGACGTCCTGTGCCCATGCAGCCACTCACCGATGCTCCGGCCCCGCCTCTGGTTCACTTCTGGAATTTCAGACTTTAAAGTCTGAAAACCACTGCGCCTGCGTTGCCGTGTCCTCGCTCCCGCTGATGTCACCAGGAGCATACTGCGCAGTCAGAGACCATACTGGGCCTGCGCAGTACGCTCCTGGTGACATCAGAGGGAGCGGGGACACTGCAACGCAGGCGCAGTGGTTTTCAGACTTTAAAGTCTGAAATTCCAGAAGTGAACTGGAGGCGGGGCCTGAGCATTGGGGAGTGGCTGCTCGGGCACAAGATGTCTGCGGGCGACCATTAGAAGCCCCGGGTAAGTTCAACTCATTTTCCCCCGACCCCCTACAGTATTCCTTTAAGGTTGTATTAAAGTTAGGGATTATGTTAACTAGTATCACTCAGGGATTAAAGCCCTACAGTCATGCATGGGAATGCTGTATAAAAAAAATATTTAACATTTTGTTTTTTGTTTTTTAAGTCCCACTTTTGTCACACCCTGCATGCATATGTGTGGGCAGTGCTATCATATATGGAATATCTGGTCATTGAACTGCATGGGCACCAGACAATTATTGATAACTAATGTAAGTGGCCTGGAGGAAGGTGGTCAACTTGCCAATGTGATTCCTGCCTACTTTAACCATGGCAGTTGGATTACTTTCACACAGGTCTTCTTAAAGGGGCACTATAGCGAAAAATTGTAAAATTTAAAATATATGCAAACATATACAAATAAGAAGTACGTTTTTTCTAAAGTAAAATGAGCCATAAATTACATTTCTCCTATGTTGCTGTCGCTAAGGGCTCATTTCCACTATTGCGGTGCGGAATCGCCTGGATTCCACCGCTGATGAAATCGCATGCGGATGCGATTCCGCATGCGTTTTTTGCCGCGAATTCGCATGTGTGAGGGTATATGCGATTTTAACCATGTCACTGCCTGTGTGAATTTACCTTGGTACCTATGCGAATTTGCGGCAAAAAACGCATGGGAAAAACACATGCGATTTCCCTATTAAATACATTGTGTGCGATTCGCCTGCATTCCACACGCAGGCAAATTCTGAGGGCTCTGCCGTGCAGAAAAATCCTGCACAGAAAAACGCACAGCAAAACTGACAAGTGGAAACAGGCCCATCCATTTGTATTGGCTGTGCGAATCTGCATGCGGACAACGCATGCGGATTCGCGATAGTGGAAACGGGCCCTTACAGTAGGTAGTAGAGATCTGACAGAAGTGACAGGTTTTGGACTAGTCCATTTCTTCCTGGGGATTCATAGGGATTTATTTATTTTCAAACGCACTTAGTGAATGGCAGTTGCCCTGTCCAATTGCCAAAAAACTGTGTAGCGAGCAGGGAAGCTGGCCAGCATTAATGTTTAAATCCTTTTTAGGGAAAATCATTATAAAGAATAAAAGCCTTGCTGAGAATCCCCTATGAAAAGATGGGCTAGTCCAAAACCAAAAGATGGGCTAGTCCAAAAGCTTCTGTCAGACTTCTACTACCTACTGTAAGTGACAGCAACATAGGAGAAAAGTAATTTATGGCTCATTTTACTCTGGAAAAAACTCACTTCTTATTTGTCTATGCACATATTTAACATTTTATAATTTTTTTGCTATAGTGCCCCTTTAAATGTTGCCCTTCTACATCAAGTTCTATGTTTTAAAGTCGAGACAGTAAAAGCTTGTAGCAGTATTCTCTTACATCTGTGATTTGTTTCCCCCTGATTCCAGCTGTAGGGAGATTGTTACATGACAAAAATATGTTAGCATTAAATGTTTGATGTGTGAAGGCCTTACTTCAGTCCCTAAGCCACGCTTGAGAGATGGCTGTAAAGGTTTGATGAAGTACTTAGTCATTAACTGTTAATTTATGCATAAGTTACTTGTAATTAGGCCCCAAATTGACACTAAATGTCCGTATGGCCTTTAAATCATTTTAAAATTGAAGATAAAGTGAAGGGAGCAACGTCCTAAAAGCAGGAGTTAAAACAGGCATTAAGGGCATCAGAGACGTTTGATAAATTGAACAATATTAACTACAATTTTATGCGCTTAGCACAGATCTAAATCTATAAAGGAGATAAAGAAATGTGACTCAAAATTTTGTGCAAAAATACCAAATTTTTATTACATTTTTGATCTTTGCAATAAAAAGTTTGCTATTTTTGCATAAAATTAGTCAAAAATTCCTTATTTCCTTAATAAGTTTGATGAATTGCCTGTATAGTTTTGTTTTAGTGAACCTCCGTGTACCTTTTATGGAAAAAAAAAAAACATTCTGACAAGTGTCATTTAATATTTTCTTATGTTTGAAAAAAAAAGCGCCTTTAAAAAATAATTGTTACTAAATTAAAATATAAAAAAAAAAATCACAGTCCATTCAGTTTAATATCAGTGGCTGGTCCCCAGCTATTAGTTTATTCCTTAAAGGAGTTATCAGGATAAATACTTAAAATAAGCTTTACTCGCTTTCTCCAGCCCCTTGCAGCCGACTGTCCCACGCTGACCGCTCCGCTCCCTGCTACTGTCCTGGTCTCCGTGCTTGGTATTCAGGCTGACCGCGGGGTCGGCCTTACTGTGGCTGCTCGAAACGCCACTGTCAATCATCCGCAGTTCGCCGCGGCCCACATGGCCATGATTGACAGCGCCACTTCGCGCAGCCGGAGTAAGGCTGACCCCGCGGTCAGCCTGAATACCAGGCACGGAGGCCAGGACAGTGGCGGGGAGTGGAGCGGTCAGCGTGGGACAGTTGGCTGCAAGGGGCTGGAGAAAGCCCCAGGTGAGTAAAGCTCATTTTGACTATTTATCCTGATAACTCCTTTAAGGCTGCTTTCACAGTTGGACTCACAGCATTGAAAAATCATTGTGCTGTTCACAGTGCAGACGTTGCGTTACAGTATAACGCTGCACGTTTAATGAAAGTGCAGCATGCTGTGCGTTATACTCCTACTTTGCTGCGTTACACTGCTTGCACATGCTCTGTAATGTCTGGTTTTTTTTGGGGGGGGGGTTTGAAGCATGCGCTGTTTTTGTTCGCTAGTATGCGTCAAAAAGTACGCATCACGGACGCATCAAGGGACGCATAACGCGGCTCTATATAACATCCAACTTCAAAGCTCACATGCGTTGCGTTAGGGGCACATTATGCGACCATAACGTCGCATCTAACGCAACGTCTTGGTGTGAAAGAGCCCTAAAGGAACTCTATCAAACCATGTGTTCTAAAATGACAATGTACAAATAATGTCTAAGTAGCTGTGTTAACATTTTCCTACTTTTCATGTTACATATCAGAGGGAAAAGCTTTAACCCTCCTGACGGTCTATTAGAAACCGCCAGGGGGCAGCGCAGCACTATTTTTTAAATGTATTTTTTTTTAAATCGTGTAGCGAGCCTAGGGCTCGCTACATGATAGCCGCTGTACAGCGGCATCCCCCCGCCTGCTTCGATTGCCTCCGGCGATCTTTGATCAGGAAATCTCGTTCAAAGAACGGGATTCCCCGAAGGGCTTCCCCCGTCGCCATGGCGATGGGGCAGGATGACGTCACCGACATCATGGACGTCGTGACGTCTAAGGGAGTCCCGATCCACCCCTCAGAGCTGCCTGGCACTGATTGGCCAGGCAGCGCACGGGGTCTGGGGGGGGGGGGGCACGGCGCGGCAATCAGCGGCTAATCAGCGCGGAGCGGTGGCGATCGGAATCCACACGCAGCTAGCAAAGTCCTAGCTGCGTGTTGCAAAAAAAAAAAGTATACAAATCAGCTCAGCAGGGCCTGAGAAATCCTTCTGCGCGGCATAGCCCGAGCTCAGCTCGGGCTTAATTCATTGTGTGTAGATTTTAGCTACATTTGGAATGTCCCATTTGCAGAGGTATGAATCTGTAAGAATCTCTGCAACCTGACAAGCTAAGAGTGTAATATTGAAGCAGATTACCTAACAGGCTTTTGTTTTCATATATCAGGTTTCACACACACAATTACCAATGTTTAAGTTGCACATAAGATACATTTCCTCTGCTCTCTGTAAGACTGTAAGAGAAAGCTCTGCCTGTCTCTGACTGAGCTCTCTGCACACAGAGTTAACTGATACACTGTGAGGGAATTTCCCCCCTCCCCTCATGGCTGAGTCTGCAGTCAGAATTTCAGCAGACTTCCCAAACATTTCCTATCTCAATTGAAAAAAACATGTCAATCGATAGTGTCCCTTTAAATGCCACAATAGAAGAAAGAACCAGGACTCCAGCTGGGTGAGTTCCAAAGTATATGCCCGCGGGTAACCTGCCGGGTGCCTGTCAGAATCGCGTGGGCTATCACCAGCAATAATAATTTTGCAGACACAACATGGGCCTGTCAAGCACTTTACCCAGAATCACCGCTATTGCGGACCAGAACGAAACTCCTAGAAGTATTTTTATAAGTAAAATTCATTGAGTAGTACATAATCAGTTGGTCGATTTGTTCTTGATTGACTGATCATAAAAAAAAAAAAAAAATTGGATGAAAAAGTGTGAATTGATTACATTACTATAACCAGCTAATCAGAGAAGTTGATTACTAGAGATGCGGCGAGCGGTTTCCGGCGAACTTCGGTGGTTCGCGTTCGCTTTTCCGGAAGTTCGGTTCGCCCGCATAGTGCATCATGAGGGTAAACTTTGACCCTCTACATCACAGTCAAGCAAGCCCATTGTAGCTAATTAGACTACATTCCCTCCTGGAGCTCCACTCCCTCTTATAAAAGGCAGGCAGCGTCAGGCATTGGACTCACTCGTGCGCCTGCAGTAATTAGAGAAGGGAGCGCTGCTGCAGACTCTCATAGGGAAAGCTTAGTTAGGCTCTTGTAGGCTTGTTAGCTCGCTCCTGGCTGATTGTTATTGCTAAAAAAGCACCCCTCAACAGCTCTTTTGAGAGCTAGTCTTGTTCTTGTGATTTTTTTGTGTGTGTGTGTGTGTGTGTGTGTGTGTGTGTCCCACTGACACTTGTGTTGCATAGACAGCCTTGGTAATTCCTACTGTGTGTGCCACTGCCAGGCCCAGCACATTCAGTGACTACCTATGTGTGTGACAGGTGCACATTGTAATACCCATCACTGCATATACCTACTACCTGTTGTTCACTTCAGTGTACTCACCTACCTACGTGAGCGCACGCAGTGTCACTGTGCCTGTCTGGTACCTGTCTGTGTGTGACAGGTGCACATTGTAATACCCATCACTGCATATACCTACTACCTGTTGTTCTCTTCTGTGCACCCACCTACCTACGTGAGTACATGCAGTGTCACTGTGCCTGTTCGGTACCTGTCTGTGTGTGACAGGTGCACATTATAATACCCATCACTGCATATACCTACCTGACAGTCACTATTGTTCTATTATTGAGCTACCACAGCCCGGCGACCATATGGGCTTGAAAACCGCCTCGGCCTGCACTCTGGCCATGGTGCGCACCAGTCCAGCACGGCCGTCACTACACAAACAGTTGTTTGCGGCGTGTTACACAGTGAGTTTGGTGTGTCAGTGAGAAGCAGTACTCTAATCACACTCCCTGATTGATGTATACACATGCAAGATGTTTTAAAGCACTTTAGGCCTGCAATTCAATTCAATGTGATTTCTGCCCTTAAAACGCTGTTTTGCGTCAAATCCAGATTTTTCCCCGGGACTTTTGGCGTCTACCCCACTCCGCCATGCCCCCCTCCAGGTGTTAGACTCCTTGAAACATCTTTTCCATCATTTTTCTGGCCAGCATAGTTTTCAAAGTTCGCCTCCCAATTGAAGTCTATTGTGGTTCACGAAAGTTCAGGCGAACCGAACTTTTGCGGAAGTTCGCGAACCGAAAATCGGAGGTTCGGGCCATCTCCATTGATTACATATAATCATTTGATTCTCCATGAATCCTCTCTTTAGGAGAACTTTGATTAAAAGAATAGATCATGTCCGCTTTACTTGGTATCCTTTCACTCTCAGTTCTTATAGTTTTATATTAAAGTTGAACTCCTGGCAACAAATGTAATTTTACTTTTCAAATTCAGATGTCACGTAGATCTAAAAACAATGGTCTAAAAACTCAGGTTTGCTTCAGTTTTGTAAAACATGCGGTGTTTATTCTTGGAAATGCTTGACAAGAATGGTCTGTCAGCTTGGAGACGGCTGATTTTTGAAGGGCTGTGTGTGTGTTTTAATTTAAATTTCAATCTCTTCCTTGTATTCTTGTTATGCAGCCAAGCAGAGTATAACATAGTAACCTCATCACCTCTTTCCAACACCTTCTAAAAAAAGGCATTTTTATTCACTTGCATTGCATCGTAGGATGTTCATTCTTCCCGCTGCTTTATCTGCTGCTTTTCCTGGGATTCTTTGTTTGTCTTCTTATTGTTACAGACTAACCAGCAAGCTCATGGTGACCCAGAACTCATTGGAGTGTGTAAGGGACTACAATGGTCCTAAAAGCCCCCTTACTAAGATGTTAAGAAAAACAAAAATTTGCTTTCCTAAAACAGAAAGAATTTGCGATAATTCAGGTTGGAGTGAGCTCGAGATGTCTCCCAGAGCACCACTGCTGAATGTATGCAAATTAACCATTGTACCCTTAGAAGCTAAACACACCTCCAGAACCGCTGGAATGCAATGATGTGTCAGCTTGTTAAATTGTACAGAGCCATAATAATCCAACATGCATACAGACTGTTTCGGATTGTTTGATCCTCATCAGTGCATGGCATTACCATTACCATTGTAGTCCCTTACACACTCCAATGAGTTCTGGGTCACCATGAGCTTGCTGGTTAGTCTGTACCTCTCGGTTTACAAGCCCTACTCCATAGAGCCAAATTAATCCATGCCATGCACTGATGAGGATCAAACAATCCGAAACAGTCTGTATGCATGTTGGATTATTATGGCTCTGTACAATTTAACAAGCTGACACATCATTGCATTCCAGCGGTTCTGGAGGTGTGTTTAGCTTCTAAGGGTACAATGGTTAATTTGCATATATTCAGCAGTGGTGCTCTGGGAGACATCTCGAGCTCACTCCAACCTGAATTATCGCAAATTCTTTCTGTTTTAGGAAAGCAAATTTTTGTTCTTCTTATTGTGTAGTAAAAATCAAACTTTACTTTTAAAGGACTGCTATCGCAAAAAATGTAAAATTTTAAATACAAGTAAACACATAGAAAGAAGTAAAATAAGCCATAAATTACTTTTCTCCTGTGTTACTGTCACTTACAGTAGGTAGTAGAAAGAAGACAGAATTGACAGGTATTGGACTAGTCCATTTCCTCATGGGGGATTTTTAGTATTGTGTTTAGATTTTTCAAAAGCAATCCCTGGAAGGGATCGATACAATTGCAAGTTGTTCTCCCTACCTTTTTGCACACTATTTTGACAGTTGGACTAAACAACTGCCATTCACTTAGTGCTTTTGAAATATAAAAACCCAGAGAATCCCCATGAGGAGATGGGCTAGTCCAAAACCAGTGAGATCTGTTAGATTTCTAGTACCTACTATAAGTGACAGAAACATGGGAGCAAACTTTGGGAGAAATGAACTTCTTAGATGTATGTGTCTACAGGCATTTCAGATATCATAATTTACGTGATAGTGGTCCTTTAAATATAGTTTCTACATAGGACTTATTATTTTTTTATTATTATTGTTATTTAGTACTTATATAGCGCTGACATCTTATGCAGTGCTGTACAGAGTAGATATTGACTGTCCCTTAGAGGAGCTCGCAATTGAATCCCTAACATAGTCTTATGTCTTTGTATGTGTCGTGTAGTGTATGTCTAGGGTCAATTTAGGGGAAAGCCAATTAACTTGTCTGTATGTTTTTGGGATGTGGGAGGAAACTTGATTGCCCGGGGGAAACCCACATAGACACAGGGAGAACATATACACTCCTTGCAGATGTTGACCTGGCTGGGATTCAAACCGGGGACCCAGCGTTGCAAGACCAGAGCGCTAACCACTACACTACCGTGTCGCCACACACATGATATGGAATTTTTCATGGGAGCCTGGTGTAGTGTTAGCAGCTAACTCATAACATCTCATAACAAGCAGCCAGAGATACATTCCTTAAAGACAATATTCTTTATTTATTGTATATATTTTAAATAGGTATTCAGTGTAAATTTTTAAATACTTTCTCCTTTTTTTGCAGGTTGCTAGTTAAGCACTTAGATTAGAATGAATGTTACTGTTAGTGTGCTACTGTGCCAAATATAGCCCCATCCCTGTGTTTTAAAATATGAGATTAGCTTAGTTTATCTTCGGATAGGTTTGCACAATACCGGCTCCCTGGCAACTAAAGTTAATTGCAGCTGACAGCCAGATCCAAACTAACAGCTGGAGTAATAATAACACTTGTCTTGCATGAAAAGTGAATCTTTCTTAATCGGAATGTTATCTTTCTCACTGTGTTTCTTCTCCTGCTCTTAGCATAAATCATTACAGGAAAGTTCCCGCTATTACTGTGTGCAGGATTAGCACTGTATGAATACCACACTGAGACACGATGACAGCCATTTTCTTCATTCTGTGAGAACCTGACTGCTGTTTAATGGAGATGAACTCTTTTTTTATTATAATGAGTCGCATTTAAATCTCAGAGGGATAACCCTGTGCTGTCATTTTAAGTGCATATATAATACAAAACCTCATGCCGGCCACCTTCCATTTTCCTCCCACTAATAACACATTGGGGACCTCAGCTTAGGAAGTCAGATGACTTGTTCGGAGCTGGGAAAAAAGGGCGCATGCCGCTAGTGGACAAAAAGGGCGCCGCCATTCACTCCCATAATAAATAGCGTTTAATGGGCGCCGAGTAGGAAAAAAGGGCGCCGGAGCTAAATAAAGTTTATAAACGGCGCCAGGAGCTAAATAAAGTTTACAAACGGCGCCCGGCGATGTTTAATGATTTATAACTGAACTTGTGGTGATTTACGTTTATAAAATGCACCCGTGCCGAATAACGTTTATGAAAATAATAAACATATTTATCTTATTTAAATAATTAAAACATTATTTAAAGTTTTATCTCTTACTGTTTGTAAAACATTATTATTCACAAAATAAAGCGATCAGTACGTAACGTAAATTGCAAAATATTTTTTGAATCCACAATTAGTAAAACATTATTATCCACATAATAAAGGGGGGTCTTAGGTTTAGGCACCAACAGGGGGGTCTTAGGTTTAGGCACCAATAGGGGGGTCTAGGGGTTAGGGGTAGGTACAGGGAGGGGTACTTAGGCAACAACAGGGGGGGGTCTTAGGTTTAGGCACTAACAGGGGGGTCTTAGGTTTAGGCACCAACAGGGGGGTTTTAGGTTTAGGCATTAACAGGGGGGTCTTAGGTTTAGGCACCAACAGGGGGGTCCTAGGTTTAGGCACCAAGAGGGGGGTCTAGGGGTTAGGGGTAGGTACAGGGAGGGTTACTTAGGCACCAACAGGGGGGGTCTTAGGTTTAGGCACCAACAGGGGGGTCTTAGGTTTAGGCACCAACAGGGGGGTCTTAGGTTTAGGCACCAACAGGGGGGTCTTAGGTTTAGGCACCAACAGGGGGGTTTTAGGTTTAGGCATTAACAGGGGGGTCTTAGGTTTAGGCACCAACAGGGGGGTCTTAGGTTTAGGCACCAACAGGGGGGTCTTAGGTTTAGGCACCAACAGGGGGGTCTTAGGTTTAGGCACCAACAGGGGAGTCTAGGGGTTAGGGATAGGTACAGGTAGGGTTCTGTGTAAGAGTAGGCTTAGGTATAGTTTTAGTAAAATTTTAGTAATAATTACTAATGTATTACAACATTTATTACGAATGTAGTTATATTTATATCATCTTTATAAACAATATTTTCAAATTTTATTATAACAACAAACCATAAATGACGGTTATTCACAATAATATACAATTATAACAATTAAACATATATTATTGGTTTTTTTATAAACGTAATTATAAGTTTAACTTTTGAAACAGGGAAGATTAACGTTTTCACAATTTCCGATTTCATAAACATTATTTAATGATTTATAATTTTGTTAAACATTATTTGTAAACGAAATATAGCACACTATATTTATAAACCCTATTAATGATTAATTATTATTTAGAGTTTACACCCCGCGCCCTTTTTGTCCAGGCGCCCTTTTTGTACGTACGCGACTTGTTCTGTTTCGTCTGAGTGGAAACAGATTATAGAGGTGCCCAAGGAGGAAAATATATATATATATATATATATATATATATATATATATATATATATATATATATATTTCTCCTTGGGCACCTCTATAATCTGTTTCCACTCAGACGAAACAGAACGTATCTCATTTTTTAAAAAAGGTGCTCATGCTGTTTACTGCTTTAAAGATGGGCCCTGTTCCAAGTTGCATAGAATTAGCATGAAATGTGCATGTCTCATTGATCCCTTCTACTTACTACACTTGTTATGGTTGGGGGAGGGGGGAGGGTAGTAATGCTGTTACATTTGCTATTTGGGTGGAGAGTTACGTTAGCCATATTTGTTATTGTGAGTGAAATGGTGCCAGCACTTGCTGAAGTACGGAGAGGGGGAAATGATGACCAAGGTTACTAATAGGGGAGAATGAGGCAGGAAAATGTTGCAACCCTTATGACTATAATATGACTAGGAACCTAGCTAGGTGACCTCACGTTTGCAGTTATGCCCCTAATGGGAGATCAGGCCAATGCTGTGACATGGTGGCCCCTCTTCAGAAGGGATTTTTTATTTTGATTAGATGTTATGTTTTTTTGCTAAAGCATTAAAGATAATTTGAGTAATGTTATAAATATAAGTGATGGGAGTGGTTGAGAGAAGGAACTGTGTGTAGATGGGCTTTCAAGGGAGTCTGAAGGTCTGGCTGCAAGGAGGTATAGGGGCCGTGACAGTAATGCACCTAGTCTGATGTTTTGTGCTACTCCTCAGGACGGATGCACAAATGGTTGTGTGTGGGCACCCTTAGCGCAGTGCAGGTCCACTCACCATTATGAGTATCATATGCTACTTCTGAAACCTGGAGGCTTTAACATAGCTTTATATTGAAGAGTTGGAATCTGCAGCCAGAGCAAGACACATGAAATGAGTAAAGTTAGGACGTGGTGCCAGCAATGTTTTCTGTCAAATCATTCATAATATTTAAGGCTTGGGGCCTATTTAAAAAGTGACACCAAATAACTAGCAATCTGAAGAAAGGAAGATCAGGAAAGAGAGTTTCTGTATTTCTGTTGTGACCAATTTGCTCCAAATGATCTATTTATTGCAGTGCTGTCATCGGAAGATGTTTGGGAAATCTTGCTGGAATGTGGCTCTGGATGAACTTCTGTGTCCAGCTGTTTCTGTGCCAGCTCTTATTATCCTCTGCACATAGTCCTTTCAGTTCTCTCTGTGAGCAGTGATCTCTTTTTATTCTACCTCTGGCATCTAATGCAGAAAGGACGGGTAATCCTCTATCAATAAATACAACAAACACCTCTGTATCTAATAAGCACCTCGACATGGAATGCCCTCCAAAGCAGACTTTGCTCTTGTCACAACAACTGAATATTAAAGTCTGACTCATATAATCCTTTCATTAACTAGCAGCTATTGAGCCAAATCCATGTGCATGTGTTATACCCATACTGGTCTAGGCACCTGTTATTCTAGTTAATGATAGATGGCATTTTAAAGGATCCAGTGAGGATTTCTGTAACCATATAAATCTACTTCAAGCCAACCTGAACTCAGAATTTCCTTTCTCTTCTAATAGATAAGCAATAGCGTATTAACCTTTAAAGAAAAACTTTTCTTTGTTACAGCTGATGCAAATCCTACAATAAAACTGCAGTGTGTCTACTTCCTGCTTTCATGGAAGCAGACATATTGTTAACATCCTGTGCTTTCTGATGAGCGTATCTGCCATCTCTGCCATGGCAGTCATGTGACACGGGAGAGATCAAATTACAGCTTGTGACTAGACACAGATGAGGGGGAATTGGACAGGCTAAACTCTCTAAATACATACAGGGTGCATTTCTCTATGTTTTCCTTCTGTCCTGTGCAAGAGTTCAGGTCCACTTAAAAGAAAAATGCAGAGAGGAAGAGAAAAATAAATACAGAATCTGTACGGATACCAAATGTTCTATACTCATTCTTAGAGCATAAAATGTAATACAAATGGAGCCGTCTTGAACGCAGTTCTATTCACTGTTTGGTCTCTTGACCGATCGCCAGGAACCATTGCTCTGCTCAAGTGAGCCTGCCAACTGTAGAGTGGACTCTTGCCAGCAAATGTATCTCTCAGCTGGCAGCTTCCAAGGAAATAGAGTCAGTGTTCATTTGGGCTAGAAATTATAATCTAAAAGAGAAATAGCTACTGTCAGTGATCTAGCCCAGGTTATTGGACAGACGGAAATCTCATGGCAATCAGTTATTTGGATAAAGTGTTCTCTGGGAAACTTTTATAGCACCTATTCTCCTGCACAGGAAATGATAATTTCACCTCATGCCCACACAAATGTCACCTTGAAATTGTCATTTTATTATCTGAGAGAAGGTAGAGGACAGGAAGCGCTTAATAAAATATGATTATGACACAGGCAGGAAACGTGCGTTGTCTGCTCATGTGAGGCCTGGCAGCTTTTAGGACAGTGAAAGATTTGTGTTCAATGAAAGCAAATGTGTTACTAAGATACTGAATTGTCAATAAATGCAAGGAAAGAAGATTATTTAGAGAAGTGTAAGGTAAATTGAAATTGCACTATATGTTCTTCATGTAGTACTATATAAACCTGAAAAAATTACCTTTCATGTTACTTTTTCTTAAGCTGGGAGACTGTTCATTCAAGAGTGTTAGTTAAAGACTACCTGAACAGCTTGGGCCTGGTACAATGCCAAGTAAAAAAGAAAAGTTGCCTTCCACGGCTACTGGCTCACATTGCACTTTTTTTTTTTTACCTGATTAATTTGCTTTATTAATGTTTAGTTTGTCTTGAAATGAGCTAAGGAAAAGGCTACTGTTTTGATGCTGGTTTTATTTAATATACAGTAGTGGCTTTTCTTGTTTACTAAAAGGCATCTGTTTTGTGTAATTTCTAAAAACATGTTATTCCTTTCACACATTATCCCTGTTCTGTAATGTGGGGCTAATTAGAAGAGCTGTGGTGTAGTACAGACCTCGGGCCCCGATGCGGAATTTGGACCCGGGGCCCCCCTCCAATAAATAATGTACCCCCCCACCATGATAGCCAGATGTGTGCCCCATATGAAAGCCAGGTACAGGCGCCTACAGTATAGGTAGCCAGGAATAGGTGCCCCAGTATAGGTAGCCAGGTATAACTGCCCCCAGCATAGGTAGCCAGGAATAGGTGCCCCCAGTATAGGTAGCCAGGCAGAGCCGGGTCAAGGTCCTTCAGCACCCAAGGCTGAGACATCAATGGCCTCGATTCATAAAGCATTTCCGCATGAGGAAATGCTGAAAACGGCTCACTTTACCGACCACACAGCCAAATCTGTATTCATAAAGGCTTTTTCCGCATGAAAAGCCGACATCCACGAGCAGAGTGATAAATCACCGCCTTGCGCGGTGATTATCACAGCAAAAGTAACAAATGTCAATTCGTAAAGATTAGAGGTAGCGGTATGCGGACGGGTATTACCGCTACCTCTGATGTGGCGAGAAGCGTGCGGAATCCGTTGCAGTGAATGGGACAGACCTCCCAAGCAGCTGCAGAGAGAACACCGCACGGAGGGATTCCGCCTGCTTCCCCTGTTTCCGCACGTCTCCCGACAGCCTAACGCCTGCCTACAGCGGAGTATCTCCGCACGCCTGTCACAACTAGCTAAATTTTTATGAATTACCACCCTGAAGGCGGAAATACCGACAGCGGTGTTTCCCCGCTCGGCTTTCCCTGCTCGCAGGCACTTTTATGAATCGAGGCCAAAGTGTGCCCCTCCATCCCTCCCACCCCAGCCATCACACGCTGATTGCTATTAGAATAAAAGGCACCCAAGGGTCTCCAACACCCCTAACACCTTATCTGGCTTGCAGTAACTACCTTATCTGGCTTGCAGTAACTGCCATGTATCCCCTTTTCTTATTTCTCTCTGCTTCAAACACAATAGGGGAATGAGTTGTGCATCCCCTCCTACACTGCGCCCTGAGGCTGGAGCCTATCTTGCCTCTGCCTTGGCCCAGCGCTGTAGCCTGGAATAGGTGCCCCCAGTATAGGTAGCCAGGAATAGGTGCCTCCAGTATAGGTAGCCAGGCATAGATGCTCATTATAGGTAGCCAGGAATAGGTGCTCAGCATAGGTTACCAGGAATAGGTGCTCAGTATAGGTAGCCAGGAATAGATGCTCCAGTATAGGTAGCCAGGAATAGATGCTCCAGTACAGGTAGCCAGGCAGAGGGGGATGCAGCGGCGGGCGAACAAGCAGCGGCTAAGAAAGAGGTCGTCAGTTGCTCACATAGATTGACGGGATCCACGTGTTGCATGTACTTACTTCTTCCTGTCCTTGGGTTCCATCTCACAGTAACAGCAACCCCTAGAAAACACAAGAACAGGGAACGCAAGAACAGGAAGTAGTAAGTACATGCAGCGTGTGGATCCCGGAAATGTGAGTATTTGATGACCCCCTCAGCGGCTGCTGAGACCTCTCACGCAGCACGGCCCCAGTGGCACATGCGACCGTGGCTCCTACACCCATGTAGGGGAGGGGCTTCAAGATGTAAATTAAGTTTCTGCTTTGTGTTACTTCTTAAATAGTGGTATCATTGATATTTTCCAGTGTGGAGCTCACTGCAGGGAGGGGTTTCCTTTATCTGGTTGAAAAAAATAGCTGCAGGTCTCAGTTTGTGCTTTAGGATGAAGAAACCCCCAAGTGCCAATATTGAGTATTATGTTGTTATAAGGTAGCATTGGTAAGTAGTAAGATTGAAATACCACTATCAAGGCGCCTAGGGAGATTAGCATGAGCCCATCCAAGTGTTATTGGAACCAGAAAATGGATAATTCTTTGATCAGAGACCCATAACATGCTGGAGACTGCTGCCACAGTTTGCTGTTATATGCTGCCCAATCCAGTATACATGATAGAACTATAAAATGCAGTATATCAAGTATCATTGCTAGGTGGCTGTACCAGGAGCATGTGAGAATGCCTGAGCAATACCAGTGTGGAAGAACCAGTATAGGTCAGCTTAATCCAATAACTCCTCTTCCTGCCACACATAGGGGAGCCATTTTACGGAGAACAATGGACAGCCTTGCTTTACTCCATCCTGTCTCAAATATACCAGACACCATGAAGAAACTCATAAAAAGGGTACATACGGTACAGCTGGGTGCAGGGTGGGGCGAATGACTGCTCACCCTGCTGCCGCTCAAATCCCCGGTAGCGTTAAATACTATTCCCCCTCCAAGTCATAGCAACTCAGAGTAAGATGTAATTCGGGGTCTTGCGATCACCGGATCCCCGAATTACCCTAGTGCTATGGCGGCGCCTAGTGCCGGGCACCAAAATTACCTGCTTCTGATAAAGAGTAGTCAGAAGACCTGCTTCGGTTTTGTATATTAGGCCTGTTAATGGACAAATCAAAGTATCTGGAGGAAAAGGACGAAGACATTCTGTGTATTAATATCCAGCCCTTACTTTACTCTGAAGAGGAAGAGCAGGAAGAACAGCCATGGAAGAAAGAGGAAGGTGGGTCGAAGTCTGCTTATCCATTCAGTATTTGGTAGATTATTGCAGTACATGGAAAATGGATGAAAGATGTGATACAGAAAGCATTGTTTTTTATTATTATACTGACAAGTAAAGTGCAAGTCCAGGGTGCATGAAATGAACATAACATTTTTATGAACGCAAAACCATTAGTATCTCATTAACCATTTTTAATTACTACATATAACACTGTGAAGTTAGGGAGATATGTTTTTATTATTGACTTTCTTATTTTCCTGAATAGTTTAATTAGTTTTCACCCTTTTCTCTTCACTTTTTTCACTCTTCAATAACTTTCCGAATGGCCATTTGTTATTTACCAACAGCTCCAATGATCATTATTGCTAGCAGTAATAGTGATCATTGAGGGATTGGGAGGACACTGATTGGCCAGGGATCACATGATCCCTTGGGTAAATCATTGCAGCCACAGGGGTCAAGGGATCACAACACCCCTTTGACCACTCACTGCTGCAGTAGGGGGGTCACGTGTGCGCATGAGCGTTACAGGAAGTCATGTACTTCCTGTATACATTTTTAGAGACTGATCGCTGTTACTGGATGTAAAAACAATCATCCTCACTATGGAGTATGCATGCATTGGCTCAGGGAACACTTGTCCCCTACCACCAATCCTTCCTTCTTTGGGGGCCATCAGGAGCGCATTCGATTGCGCACAGCACCTGGCTCAGTGCACAGATGTGACTCATGTCTGTGCGGCTATAGCAGCCGCTGCCGCTGGTGTGAGAGTCATGTACATCCGGCTGAAGCAGTTAAGAATCAGGTAGATAATCCATCAAAATCAAAAAATATAATTTATTACAGGATATACTGAAAAAGCACAAGTCCTGCAATGGTTAACTTAATTTGTTGCATAATGTGTATCAGTAATAGCTCCCACTGCAGGCTGAGAGATAAATCAGTTTGTAGGGTTGATCAGTCTGTTAGACTTGATTGTCAGATGAATGCCTTCTCTTATTCTTTGCACATCATCATGTTTAGTGGCCTCTGTACAGTGCTGTATAGCCAAACTGAGAACAAAGGAAAGTGCTTATAAGCCATCAGTTTGGCACTCTTCCCTGCAATCACCATTCTCAGTAGGATTTTCTCTTACCCCTTCACAGCACAGTCATTCTTCTTCAGCACTTTCCCTAATGCTGACCTGAAAGTAAAAAACATACCTGCAATCACGTTAGCACATTTCCCAGCAAACCGCAACTAAAAGGTGGCTTTATTTTCTTCAGATTTTCCCGCACACTCACAAACAAAGATGTGCTATTAATTTGATGATATACATTTTTTTTCCATTTTAAAGGAAAGGCTGAGCTAGGACTTTACATGGTGCTAATCGGATTGAGTAGCTGATTACTTAAATTGCAGGGAGCAGAGTAGCTTCCACACAATCTCAGGTAAAATATATGAACTATTGAGCTTTTTTAAGTATCCCATGCGCTCAGAAGCTATTCTCTGCAAGGCAAGAGTTTTATGGCTGTAATTCCTTATCAGTGATGGTTATGCTATAGTCCAACTAAGTCCTGACTGGAGACACACTGTCACTTGTATACCTGAATGTTTAACTCTTTCGGGCAGAAAAAGAAGAAAAGGAACACAGCATAGTTATTTGTATGTTTTTCACTGTACATACACGTCTATTTGATATGTTACATGTCACCTCGGGTATACTTTAACCACTTCAGCCTTCAGTCGTTTTCACTTTATGCATCCGAGCAATGTTCACCTCCCATTCATTAGCCTATAACCTTATTACTACTTATCACAATGAACTGATCTATATCTTGTTTTTTCCACCACCAATTAGACTTTCTTTGGGTGGTACATTTTGCTAAGAGCCACTTTACTGTAAATGCATTTTAACATGAAGAATAAGAAAAAAACTGAAAAAATTCATTGTTTGACAGTTTTTCGTCCATTATAGTTTTAAAATAATACATGCCTCCATAATTAAAACGCACGTATTGTATTTGCCCATTTGTTCCGGTTATTACACCGTTTAAATGATGTCCCTATCACAATGTATGGCAACAATATTTTGTTTGGAAATAAAAGTGCATTGTAACGATTGGTGTCAGCAACACAGATTTTTCTGATTATTGGTGATCTGCAGTATCACCAATAATACAGATGCTATACCTGATTATGTGGTGATCTGCAGAATCACCAATAATACTAGTATAGCTAGACACAGGACACCCAATGTGGTATAGTGTTTTGTGCAAAAGTAATCGGAGAGGTTATCTCCCGAGAAGCGGGAGATACAGACACTACTGCAGCCAAGGATTCCCTGAGGGACAGGGAATCAGACTGTACTGCAGCCAGTGGATACCTGAGGAGCAGGGATCACTGACTGGAGTGATATGATGAGGATTGGTCTGCAGCTAGGGATTCCCTGAGGAGCAGGGAATCAGACTGTACTGCAGCCAAGGATTCCCTGAGAGGCAGGGAATCAGACTGTACTGCAGCCAGTGGACCTTAGAGAGGTAGAGACCCACTGACTGTGCTACATGATGGTCTCCAGAGGAGCTGGTGACCATAGGCCTGATATTGCAGCTAGTAACCACCTGAAGAGCAGGTGTCACAGGTGTACAGTAAGGCTGATCACCCAAGGGCTAGGTGACAGCCAGAAAGGTCAGACAAGCCAGGTCGGCAACACACGGACAGACAAAGTACAGAAGTGGAAGACTGATTCGGTATCCAGGTACAGGCAATGTTGGCAACAGATAATCAGATGGGCGGAAGTACCGAATCAGAGAACAGGAGAGTAGTCAGGAAAGCCAAAGGTCATAACAGGTAACAATAATGTATCCCAGTCCTAGTCTTAGGTGTGAGGTCCTTGGTCTCAACACCTGGGATCTAGTCTAACACATAAACAGTAACAAGCAATAGTACTTTAAAGCTATCAAAGGAATCTGACTCAGTGTGAATTCCCAGCTCCGACTGGTTCTAACACACTGTGGGATCTGACTCAGGTCTGAGCACTCACACGTAAATGTTCGCAACAGCAGACAACTTGCAAGTGACAGGCAAGTCCTATATATACTAAAAGCGCTCCACAGCGCCGCCCCAGTCACTCAGCCAATCCGGAGCATAGCTGGAGTCAGCTGATCGGCATGATCAGCGGACTCCTCTTCTAGCAGCATAAAGGTCCTGTCGCCTGGTGCGCGTGTAGCTCTCCATCTGTGTGCACTAGAAGGACCAGGCAAAGCAGCATCACGCTGCTGCGCGGCAGCAGCCGCCGGCTGGGACGCGGAGATAGCCGCCATGCCGCTTGCCCATGCGGCGGCATCTCCGCTATTCATTACATGCATTTTTTCAGTTTTGCATCCATCACTATTTACAAGCTTATAATTAAAAAAAAGGAAATATTTCATCTTTACATTGATATTTAAAAAGTTTAGACCCTTAGGTAAATATTTACATGTTTTTTTTTTAATTAAACATTTTATTTGGGTATTTTTGGGAGGGTGGGAGGTAATTTTAATTTTTTTTTTGTAAATATGTGTTGATTTTTTTTTTTTTTACATTTAGTTGTAGTTTTACTTTTTGGCCACAAGATGGCAGCCATGAGTTTGTTTACGTGACGTCACTCTAAGCGTAACATGTACGCTTAGAGCGACGTAGGGGGACGTTGGAGTCAGAAAAAACGAAGCTTCCGAGAGAAGCTGTCGCTTTTTCTGCGGGGAAGAGGAATCAGTGATCGGGCACCATAGCCCGATTCATTGATTTCTGGGCTAACTATCCGCGGCCGGGAGCGTGCGTGCGTGCGTGCATGCGCGCGATCGGCCGCGGGAGCACACATGGCCTCCTGGACGTAGCTAGTACGTCCAGGAGGCAAAAGTGGTTAAGGTGAATAAATTCAGAATTCTGGAACACAGGATAACCGGCATATTTTTTACTTGTATGCTTGTCAATGCTTGTTGCGATCCATAATGGCTGCCGGCAGGACCTCAGAGACCAGCACTGCGGTGAGGGACACAAATGACTTCTAGGGGCTGGAACAGAGGTCCCCAAACTTTTTTAGTCAAGGGCCGGGTCAACATACTTTAGACTGCTGGAGGGCCGGAGTGTACATAAAATGATGTAGAAAAACCTTACATTGAACCTAGGTAGTGTAAACAGCGCCAGAAACACAATCCCCCCCACGCAAAGCAATTAGTGTTCAAAATACATACTGTATTTTCAAATGTCCCACCAAAACAGCCCCCTTTCCCCAGTAAGAGTGGGTCCACACTAGACCCAGTTGCAGGACGGATGCTGCAGTCCGTGCTCAGGGGAACTCCCGCGGACCGCAAACGGATCCGTTTTACCAAAAAGTGCATCCGTTTTGCATCCGTTTCCGGTCCGTTTTTAACCCCAAAAAACGGACAGAAAACTTTCTATGCTTTTCAATGGAATTTAGGCCAAAAGGGAGGAGTTTTTGGGACAATAATCAATCAATTTGAATGGTAATTCAATGGGCAGGACATGGGTGTGGTCAATTCAGTGGGCAGGACATGGGTGTGGTTAATGTTTTCAAAAAAAGGTTAATTAACCTTTTTTGAGCATGGGGAATGTAGTTGAGGTGGCTGTGGGAGTGGATTTGGAACAATAGCCGGGAAGTGGGAGTGGTTTTTCTGTAAAGAAAGTAGATTAGCACCATGTAAGGATATTTTTAATGTACAGGGGAGTGTTTTGGGAGTGGCTTTGATGTCTATTGTGTGAAACACCTGTTTTCAGCACATTCCAGCAGGAGAGCACTCCAGCCACTCCAGCACTGCTGCCCAGCCAAGGCCATGGACCCCATTGTCTTTATGTACTGGCTTAACCTAGCCTGGCTGGGTGTCCTGCTGTACTATGCCGGAAACCTCCTGGAGTCAAGTCGGAGACGGTGGTGGGTGCATCCCCTGTTACAAGAGAGGGAGAGGAAAGGGCAGTTCTCTCAGCTCTACAGAGACCTC
The DNA here is from genome assembly GCF_040937935.1 of Hyperolius riggenbachi. Lineage (NCBI taxonomy): Eukaryota > Metazoa > Chordata > Amphibia > Anura > Hyperoliidae > Hyperolius > Hyperolius riggenbachi. Next base: position 190,852,079 of record NC_090649.1, read on the forward strand.
AGCCGACACCCACCAAAGTTCTTCAACTACTGCCGGATGTCTGTGAGTGTGTAAGTACACTTGATTACCAATTTTACCTATACTTTACCTTGTCCTGTTCCCATATTTGTCACATTGCTAATGGTGATATCCCTTCCTTTTTGAAGCTTTGATAAACTTCTGGAGATGTTGAGGCCCCATCTTCAGAAGAAAGACACCAGGTTGCGGAAGTCCATCACCCCAGAGGAACAACTTCTGATCACCTTGCGGTTCGTAATGTCTGCTTTACCTATACCACTTTTCATTTTGTATTGATGAGGAGACAATTTTGTAAACAAACAAAAACTTTATTTTTTTTGGAGTTTTTATTGAAAAACTACCAACATGGTAGGTTATAAAGTTCTCCTTCCAACCTGGAAGAGACAGGTTTAGAACATGTACTTGCTGTTCAGGCATTCAAGTCTTTACATTTTGTGTCTTTGTTTTCCCCTTCCCCCCAGAACACATGTCTTGCACATTACCGGGGTCAGCCCAGCTTGGACAATAGACAATTGTCTTTGCTATCTGCTGTTCAGGGAGAAAGATTAGCTCTATTGACCCAGGGGGTGTGGGACATTGGCCATGAGCAGCAAACATCTGTAGTGCAAAGTAATTTAAGTGTAGTACCTAGAACACATCTTAAAATTTCTATAAAATGTAAACAATGTTGCTCACAAGGTGGATCCCACACACTGCCTGCCTCAGTAGATTGAGCTACCTGCCATTGAAGGCCTAGGATCATCATCATCCCTTTGTCGTGTTGATGGAAAGCTACGTTAGGCATGTGTTGATCACAAGGCCTTCAAAGGCAGGTAGCAAATCTAGTGACCCAGGGGGTGTGGGACATTGGCCATGAGCAGCAAACCTCTATAGTGCAAAGTAATTTAGTGCAGTACCTAGAACACATCTTAAAATTTCTATAAAATTTAAACAATGTTGCTCACAAGGTGGATCCCACACACTGCCTGCCTCAGTAGATTGAGCTACCTGCCATTGAAGGCCTAGGATCATCATCATCCCTTTGTCGTGTTGATGGAAAGCTACGTTGGGCATGTGTTGATCACAAGGCCTTCAAAGGCAGGTAGCAAATCTAGTGACCCAGGGGGTGTGGAACATTGGCCATGAGCAGCAAACCTCTATAGTGCAAAGTAATTTAAGTGCAGTACCTAGAACACATCTTAAAATTTCTATAAAATGTAAACAATGTTGCTCACAAGGTGGATCCCACACACTGCCTGCCTCAGTAGATTGAGCTACCTGCCATTGAAGGCCTAGGATCATCATCATCCCTTTGTCGTGTTGATGGAAAGCTACGTTAGGCATGTGTTGATCACAAGGCCTTCAAAGGCAGGTAGCAAATCTAGTGACCCAGGGGGTGTGGGACATTGGCCATGAGCAGCAAACCTCTATAGTGCAAAGTAATTTAGTGCAGTACCTAGAACACATCTTAAAATTTCTATAAAATTTAAACAATGTTGCTCACAAGGTGGATCCCACACACTGCCTGCCTCAGTAGATTGAGCTACCTGCCATTGAAGGCCTAGGATCATCATCATCCCTTTGTCGTGTTGATGGAAAGCTACGTTGGGCATGTGTTGATCACAAGGCCTTCAAAGGCAGGTAGCAAATCTAGTGACCCAGGGGGTGTGGGACATTGGCCATGAGCAGCAAATCCTACTTTTTAGGATCTTGTTCAGGGAAAAAAGAGTAGTTTCCACCTATTTGCTGGGAAGACGTATTAGGGGGGCTGGGTTGCATGCCGCCACCTAGCTGATTATAAACGGGACGTTCATCTGCTTGAGAGGGAGGGAAGGAAGGGCCTTGCTGATAACTCTGGTATGACTGAGAGGGAGATGGACCCTGGTATGGCTGAGTGTGAGAAGGTTGCCATGCGCTAGGTGGCCTACTTGGTGCAGTTGAGAATTCAAAATGACTTTTGATACACTCAAGCAAACTACACTGGCACTGTATTAAACGATGTCGTGGCACTTGTTCCATTAAAGGCAAAAGTGACATCACTGAGTAGTACAATTGGCTGTTCTGGTGTTGCATTATCCGGTCAATCTCGTGGCGATGCTGCATGTGTAGAGATTGAATCTGCTCCTGGAACATCTGCCTTTCCTTTTGGAGTACTTGGTTGGATTCATCTAATTGTTTTTTTTAGCATTTCTATGTGTTGCAAATATTGTTGTGATAGACCAGAACTTGTATCCTGTAGTCTTCGTGAAACCATACTTTCTTGATTGCGCATCATTCCCACCAAACTTGAAACAGCTCCAGCCATCTGAACATTAGCTGTTCTGCTCTGTCCACGAGCACTTGTAGGGCGAGCAGCTGGTCGTCTGGCTTCTGAACGAGTGGTTTCAGCATTTGCTTTGTCGGTGGCAGGTTGTGCGTCTGGCCGTGGAGTAGATGTGGAAGGGGTTGGCGACTCAGATGTCATAGAATCATCCTCTGCTATGTCATCCACGTTGATGGTTGTCAAGTCTTCAAAGGAATGTTCAGGGGATGAATCCCTATTTGTTGCGTCAGGTGCTTCATTAGAATCATCCATGAGTGCATCAAAATTATCTTCAGTACTGTGGGTAGAAAAGAAACAGCAATGGTTACATGTGTGAAAAGTAGAGGCGCATCGGTGTTTACAAAAAAAAAATGAACTAGAAAGATTAAACTGTTGTGGGAGAACATACACATAACAGCAATTTCAAGTTGCAAACGTCACTCACTCACCCTCGCGCTTGTACGAGTGGTCGTAAGAATGAAAGAAGACGAGTGTGGCAATATGGAGTCCTTTTCGATGCACCACTTCCACTCCTCTGTTCTTCTTTCTCCACCTTAAGTTCCTTGACAAAACTGTCCCGTATACTTCGCCATTTTGTGTTCATTTTTTCAACTGTGTAAACAACAAACAAACAATATGTTGTCATTTCATTTCAGGTTCCTTGCGACGGGACAAAGCTATGCAAGTGTACATCTAACATTCAGAGTGGGCAAAAGCACCATCGCCAACATCGTGAACAGGACAAGCCGGGTGATCTAGAGCAAGCTCGTCGAGAAGTACATGCCAGTTCCCGACTCTAAAAAGTGGATGGAGGTTGCTGAACTGTTCTGGGATAGGTGCAACTTCCCAAACTGCCTAGGAGCCATTGACGGCAAACATGTGCGGCTACAGAAGCCAGCGAGGAGCGGGAGTCTGTATTTTAATTATAAAAAGTACTTTAGTTTGGTACTCCTTGCTGTAGCCGACGCAGACTACAAGTTTGTCTACGTCGAGGTTTGCTCCTACGGTGGTTCAAGTGACTCGGGGATATTCCAGCGCTCCAGGTTACATGGACTACTAAATGAGGACATTTTTGTTGCTGTACTTGTTTTTTTTTTTTAGTGGGGGGGTGAGGGGGGTGGATGATTAAGCTGTTTTTAGTTACAAATTTTATATGTACATTTTTAATTGTATCTTTCTTTGTTTACTAAACTTTTTCTAAACTTTTTACAGATGAGTGTTCTTATAAATGCAACATGTGTGGCACTGGGGAAGGCAGTTTAGGAGACACTTCAGGGGGGCAGAGCATTTTTGAGACACTGAGGGGGCTAGATTGAGGGGGGGGGAGGGGACAGTGGGGGGCAGAGAGTGGCAGTTTAGGAGACACTTCAGGGGGGCAGAGCATTTTTGAGACAATGAGTGGGCTAGATTGAGGGGGGGGGGAGGGGACGGTGGGGGGCTAGAGAGTGGCAGTTTAGGAGACACTGGAGGGGGGGGGGGGCAGAGAGTGGCATTTAGATTACTTAAAAACATGTATTTCAAACCACACAGATATGAGGGGGCACACTTACGTTCCTTGGCCTGCTTCCTGGCTGGAAACTTGTCATACTCAGGAACAAATTGTTTTGTGATCTCCTCCCATACCCTCCTGGCATGCTGTAGGTCACTATAGAGGTCATTCTTCTTATCATACAGCTCTGGCCGCTCTTGGACGGCCATAATGAAGTCCTCCACATTGATGAAGCTCCTGGGCATGATGGCTGCACTCGTGTCTCTCCCAGCTCGTAAACAGGAAGCTGTCAGAGATGACGTTGAGGGGAGGAGAAGGAAGTTCAGGCTTTCCGTTTTGTCATCCGTTTTTGGTGCTATTTTGCCTGTGGAGATGGAGTTGCGTTTTCCCATTGCTTTCCGCTACCCATCCGTGTATCCGTGGTCCGTGAAAATGCAGCAGATCCAGACCTTCCGTTCAGGTTTTGAAAACGGGTCCCCGCAAACGCAGACGGATCCGTTTTTTACTTGGGTGAGGCTGGCTGCTATTATCAACATTAGTATCCGGGACTCCGTTTTTCATCCGGTTTGAAAAACGCAGCCACGGATACGTTTCCGGACTTAGTGTGGACTAGCCGTAATTGCAAGGACTGCAAACTATCCACCCCTACACATGCGTGCGCACACAAACTGCTTTTATATTACCTCTAACTACCCCACCACTACCACAATGTTTTTTGCACACCAAGACAGTGAAGCATACCCAGGTGACAACCTGCCATACAATTGGACAGCAATGCCACCTAATGCGGAATTGGATTGTAAGTCAGCAAATTCCTTCTTGCTGGCTTCCATGCGGAAACATGGTGCCAGCACTGCTGCCGCATCTATAAGTAATACATTTTGTGCGTGGAGGGCCGTTAAAAAAGCCTCCAGGGGCCGCATTTGGCCCGCGGGCCTTAGTTTGAGGACCACTGGGCTGGAAGAAGCCCCAGGTAAGTAAAGATAGATTTTATTGCTTATCTCAGATATCCTTTAAGCTCGCCAGTGTACTGAAGACATACGAGATTACGCACATGCCATCGGGTCACAGGGTTCAGGTGTCCCGGCGGCGATGTAGAGAAGGAGGGTTCACATTACATGGGGGAGGGGCCTGGCAGGTGGAGGCGGCTGCACAGATTTCCAATAAACTCTGTGTGCACTACACTGGCAGCAATTGATCCCAGTGTATCGGCATCCTTACTGTCGCTAACCACTGGTGGATGATGTACTAACTACGCACGATGCAGCAGTATCACCCAAAATAGCATGGGTACATTATTATACCTGTGTGTATGATACCTTACAGGTGTTTTCTTCTTTCACCTAAAAGCAGGTTCCCCAGCATAGTACATAGCAGTATTCTGTCTGCTTACCTCATTTGTCATGGGAGCACATGCTTACATAATTCCACACCAGAGGCTAAGGATGAGTTAATGACATTAATATAGGACAATGCAGACACTCTGCTCAATCTACATTCTTAACTCAAAGAAAAAGTAATCAAACCATCTAATTACATTTTGCCCAAGGCAAAGTGGGTGAACAACACAGCTGAGACAGTCACACAGATTCATTAGGATCTCGAAATAGGTTTCCTCTGCATACCATTAGAGAATAGAAGGATATTTTTAGGATGAATAATTTCAAACTCCCTTCGCATGACACCACCCTGTGTAAGTAAGGCATTAATTTGAAATGTAATGTTCGCTGAGTGTACAGTGTATATATCTCTGGAAGAGGCTGCTTTGTTGAACCCAGTTGGAGGCACGCTGTGTGAAAGCCAGTGATATACGCTGTTCATTGTGTAGGCTGATCTGAAGCAGATATTTCAGAAACTTATAAGAGAAAGCTCAGGAAGGGAATGTGAAAATTGCCAAGTCTCTAGTGTATTTCACTTTAGCTGCTATTATTTCTTCAAAGGAAACTGTATTAGTATTCAGTTAGTTTTCAAAAAATATTTTTTTAAGAAGTTCTCAAATTTATAAAAGTATGACTTTTATAATTTTTCAACTATGTTACAACATAGTTGGGCTTCACCCATGACAGCAATTTGACAAAGAAATCTGGACTTTCTAACAAGATAACTTAGTTTTGTGTGTCCAGATGGAGGGGGTATCCCCTGAGACTCAAAGAAATGCTCAACAGTTGTCACCTGGAGTGATCACTGTACAAACACACTGCTGAACTATCTACCGAGCAGCCTTATCTGCTGTATTAAGGAAGAGGGGTGAGGGGATAAATGGAACAACAGTGGTTGTTTGTGTTGGCTGCTTGGTGGTCTGGCATGGCAGTTATCTAAATGACATTGTTGGACACACTTATGCCAAACTATCATCTCAGGCAATAAAAATCTTGAGTTTGTATTAGGGGTGTAACTAGAGGGGAGCCCAGAGCTGTGTGTGTGTGTGTGTGGGGGGGGGGGGGCAACTACTAACCTTCCCTTCCTCTAATACAGGGGACTATACTTCAGATCCACTGTTTTTGTGGCTACACTTGTTATGGGTGTGAAGATCCTGATGGTCACCCTTGTTTTATGACCCTGTGAGATGGGCCCCAAGGGGAGGCTAGGTGTCACACTTACCGCAGTGGTCTCCGCGGGGTTCCCGGGTGCGCTCCCTTGTGCGCACGCACGGGGGCTCTCTGGGTCTTCTCTGCTCACTTCTGGCTTGGCGTAGGGTGTTGCGCGCATGCGCGTAAAGTGTTGTGCGTGCACAGCGCTGCACGTGCGCAGAGTGTGACGTGTGCATGCGCAAAGTGTTACACACGTTAATTTCGGCACCAAGGCTCAGTATATAAGCAACACTGCTCTCCATTGCACTGCTGCTTGTTCTGACAGCTTGGCTAGCCTGTTGGTGAACCGTTGTTCCTGTCCTGTTTGAATTCTGATCTGAACTCCTGTTGTGACCTTGGCCTGTGACCCCGACTACTGCTGATCTCCGCCTGCCCCGACCTTTGGCTCTGTTTCCTGGACTACTGCTGTTTGCTGCCTGCCCCGACCTCTGGCTTGTGACCCCAACCTCCGTAGAACGCCGCCTGCCCTGGACCATTGGATTCTGTCTGACCAAGTCTACTCCACAACTAGTGTCACTGTTCTCCTGACCACTTGCGGAGGTAATCCCAGTAGTGATCTGGTGGGCACTAGGCAGCGAAGTTCTGCACTCCCCTCAAGGGGGTGCGGTCCTGCACTCCCCTCAAGGGGGCGTGGGTGAAGATCCGTGGTCACTTAGATCCCACTACTGGGTAACACCTCTTCCTTCGTAGAAAGGTCAACAGAGACAGAAGATCTACCCCGAAGACATAACACGAGGTAAGGGGTGTGAACATTGGTGGGGGGAATAAAAGTTTCACTGAGGGGCCCCATGAATTGTAGTTATGCCACTAGTTTATATGTCGCTTAAAGGGAAGAAGAGAGAGAGGAGAAAGTGATATTGAGGCTGCCATATTTATTTCCCTGTAAACAATGCCAGTTACCTGGCAGTCCTCCTAAGAATAGTTCTGTGCGGAACCCTCCTGTAAGTCTCGCCCCAAACATCTGCTTGCCTAATCTGGCCTATATATGTAAAGCTCTGTACAGACACAACTCTTACTAGCCAAAAAAGTTGAACATGCATGCTAATTTCAGCCAAGAGTGCTCTGGTAGCCAGTGACAATGCATGTGCATCAGACTTAGCTGAGCCACTTGTGCTGTCTGTGGTGGTGGGGATGTTAGGCAGGAGGCACTTTCAACCACTTAAGGACCAGGGCTTAAACCCTCCTAGTGACCAGGCCATTTTTTTACAAAATAGGCCACTGCAGCTTTAAAGCCTCGCTGCAGGGCCTTAGAACTCAGCACACAAGTGATCCCCCCCCTTTTCTGCCCACCAACAGAGCTCTGATTGCTCCCACAGTGTTTATTTTTTACAAATATTTTTGTTTTTATTTTAACAATATACTGTATTTCCCTATTTATTTATATATTTTTTCCCTACCCTCCCTCCCACACTCATCCTATTATTATTATTATTTATTTATAAAGCGCCAACATATTCCGTGGCGCTGTACAATGTAATAAAACAAACAAGGGATACATAATGATACAGACGATGATATACATCAAATTTGAACGCTGATTACAATTTGATTTAACATGATGACTAAAATGTATAAATGTCTAACAGAGTGCAAGCAATTAAATTAATAACATTCCATGACACAAAAGGGTGAGAGCCCTACCCTTGTGAGCTTACAATCTAAAGGAATGGGGTGGAAACAAGAGGTGGGGGAAGTATACAGTATATGCACAGGCAGCGGATCGCTCCTGCCTGTCCCAGGGGGACAGCCGTGTCACACGGCTGTCCCCAGTACAGCGCTGCCGTAGACCGCAACGCTGTACTATGTAAATAGACGGCTGTTTCGCGTTTAAAAGTCTCCTAGCAGCGATCACCGCTGGGAGACTGATGGTGGAGCGGAGCTCCGTCATCCAAGCGGAGATGTGTGTGCATTGGTGTGCGCGAATACCTGCAAATCCCTGCCCCAGGACTTTATGCCGATCGGCGTTAGGTGGTCCTTGGGTTCCCGCCGCTGTCACGCCCATCGGCGTGATGCAGTCGCCTACAGGTTACAGAAGCACCGATATTAAGGATATCCAATTTTATGTTAATTACCCTGGTTTCAGCATCAGAATTACTTTTTTTATGTATATATTGCTGTATATTAATATGTAACCCCGCCCTCTCACTGATGTTTAGCCTAGGCTGTGATATCACAAAGTCTTCCCAGTGCACTCTGGGAAACCAGGTGTTTCTGCTCACACAACAAACATTCCACAGTGATCCTCCCGTGGAATTCAGCACAGAAGCCCGCATCATATGATGAGATAAAATCCTGACATTATATTCAGCACATCCAAAAAGACAAGAAGGCAGCTGACACGTTTACACTCGCAGGTCCTTAGTGATTTACCTTTCCAGCAGTAAAGATGTCGCCATCTGTGATAAATGTAAGAAAGTAAATCAGGGTGAGGAAATATCTTATAATGGACAAACACTTACTAAATCATTTCTAAAGTAAGATTGTCAAAAATAAGCTATTTTATTCATTGAGCTATATTCAGTAAGCTCCCCTTTAAAGTAGACCTGAACTCTTGCACAGGACAGAAGGAAAACAGAGAAATGCACCCTGTATGTATTTAGAAAGTTTAGCTTGTCTAATTCCCCATCATCTGTGACTAATCACAAGTTGTAATTTGATCACTCAGCTGTACCAGCTGGCTGCCTTGGCAGAGCAGCTAATATGTAAACAAAGGTTGTTAATAATACGTCTGCTTTCATCAAAGCAGGAAGTAGACACACTGCAGATTTATTGCAGAATTTATATCAGCTGTAACAGGGAAATGTTTTTCTTTAGAGGTTATTATGCTGTTGCGTATCCTATAGAGCAGAGAGGAAGTTCTGAGTTGAAGTCTTTAAAGAGACTCTGAAGTCTCATAAAATTCAGGTTTTTATTTAAAAAATCTCTTTAACATCAATGCTCTAACTAAAACGCTGCATCCCTGTGGCTGCACACTAAACAATTCACCCCAAACTCCCCAGCAAAAATCCACGACTTTCTTGGTCGTGGATTTTGCTGCCCGGGGAGGCAGTGCTTTTGGCTTCAGCTCTGCCTCCATGTGCGCCTATCAGCGCGTATCTCTGCCTCTCCCCGCCCCTTTCAGTGAAAGAAGACTGAGAGGGGCGGGTGGAGGCGGCGATCTGCGCTGATGGACACGTGTAGAGGCAGAGCTACAGCCCAAAGCTCTGCCTCTCACGGAAGCGCTCCCCGCAATGTGCCCTGGGGAGTTTGGGGGTATTTAGTTAGTGTGCAGCCGTGGGGATGCAACGTTTCAGTTAGGGCATTGATATTGAAGAGATTTTTATAATAAAAACCTGAATTTTGAGAGACTTCAGTCTCTCTTTAAGTGCCTGGAGACTAAGCAGTCAGATGAAAAAATCCACTGTGGTTGATTGCTTGTGACCTGTGTTTTGGCAGTGCATTAGATGGGGAATGTCTGTACAGAAATCATGCAATTATTTTAGCCAACAAACATTTAATGTCTGTACATAAGTCAGTCTGCAGTAGGAGGTAACCTAATTTCAAAGCTAAAACTATAAATGCAGCTGGCAGATTGCCTACGAAAAGCTATGTCTACTGTCTGTAAAGGTTGTATATAAAAGGTTTGTGCAGAATTTTCAAATTTAGGTGGTTAAAAGAAATCTGTTACATTTGACCTAAATGAAACACGGGCTCAGCCACACTATAAGCGCTTTTCTGAGCACTTTGTGATTGATCAGCGCTTTCTGAGCGCTTTTTAAAAATCGCTCCCATTCACTTTCATTAAAATTGTGGTAAAAATCTCGTAAAAATTTTAGAAATCACCCCAAAGGCGCATGGGCATTGATTCCCTATGAGAGTGTTCACATGTAAGCATTTCAATTTCATTGAAATCGCAAACGCGCTACATGTACTATTTTCTGAGCGCTTTGGCTCAATGGAAGGTGTAGGGAAATCGCAAAGTGATTTGTACAGTGATTTTCCGAGTGCTTTTATGAATAAATACATTGTTGTTATTAATTTCCAGCTACAAGAGTTCACTTCCTGACTGACGTCTTTAAGTGAAAAATAATTCCTGAGCAAAAGCGCTTAGAAAACCGCTTTTTTTAAGTGCAAAGTGCAGGGAAAGCGCTTTTAAAAAAGCTCAATAAATCGCACAGCGCTTGCGATAGCGATGGAGATTTATCATATGAACAAGGCCTAACTGCACATATACAGGATTTGTTTTCTGTTTATAAAGTACATTCCAACCATATTGCAATCATACATCTTCATTTCAGCTGCTTTTTATTTATTTATTTTTTATAAAAGACGGATGTCTATTTGCAGTCATGAATGCTACAGTGCAGTTATATTCCTCCTCTATCTGCCATCTTACCATTGGCTGAATGGGTCAATTAATGTCAAAATCTGCCATCTATCGATTGACTGAATGGGTCAAATCATGCCTAAAAGGTCATGTAACCTGGCTGACCATTGAGTGAATTTGAGAATATCCTGCCCCAAGGTGGAAATCAATGGTAACAATAGGTAACTGGAGTTTGAGAGGAGGTCAGTTCTCTCTATGGGAGGGGCCTGTGCTCGCCATATTGAAGCCATTCATGTGAAAAATTGCAGTGTAACCTTAATGATGTGCCTTATCTGTAGCACTAAAGCTAAGTACACACAGACCAACCTGCAGCCTGATTATCGATCGTCTGACTTTAGTCTGTAGGATGATAACCAGGCATGTGTACTTGTGCAAACAACTTGACGAGCAACTGGCGGTTTGCCCGACACATCTGTTGGATCTATGTTGGTCTGATATCATGCAGTTGGTGCGGGTGTACAAGTTGTTTGAAAGACTTGTACTTGTTTTGAATGTATAGTCCGTCATTCCTCTTACGTGGGCAGTATGTTGATTGAGTTGGTTGTTTAGCCGTCTAGGCGTGTGTGCGTACAGGTCGTGTGGTTCCTCAGGTTGTGTGGTTTGTCATGTTGGTCATGTGGTTGTGTGCATGTTGGACGTGTGTATGAGCCTTAACAATGTTCTTTATCTGCAGGACTAAAGACTCATGTATGAGCACTACCCTCCGCAGGGTCCAGGACTTGATCCCTCACTTTGGGGTGGAGTGCTGTACAGACATGTCGCTATCCTAGAGCCTGGATATTTGCCATGGAGGGGGAGGTAGGAGGGGGCGTGGTGCACATTGGGCATTATAAGTGGGAGAACAATGTGCTTATTAGGCGTCAGTGTCACTAAAGATCTGGATCTTTAGGCAAGCTAAGACGGGTTCCTGTACACACGGTAGTTCTTTTGGCAGAGACCATCCTTAATGCCTACCTTGGCCGAGTTTGAGGCTAGTTTCACACTGGATTGCATTACAATATTACACACATGTAATGCAATCAAAACCAGCATTTGTGGTTGCATGTGATGTGATGCACGCAAAGAAGCAACTGACCAATGTGCACCTTCAAATTGTGCGCGTCAATGAATGCGGCTCTTGCAATGCACTGCATGTTCTGCGATGTACCAGTGGAATTTGTTGCATCGCAGAGTGACTAATAAGGTGTGAACTGTTCATGGACTTCGAATCACACTGCTTTACAGTATGCACAACACAATATGTTTTGCAATATGTGCTAAAAATGCCCAATACCATTTAGGGGATCTGATACAGAAGTAGAAATCTCCAGGAAAGTGCTGCAGGCTAATTAAAATAGAGAGAAAAAAATAATAATATCCATATTCAAGTTATTTAAGCTGAAAAAGATAATTGTGGCAAAATATACCCCTACAAAATCAATAGAAACCATCCACCAATGCCCTGCATGTGGCATCCAAACACAAAAAATGCAGGTAGGGCTGGTGCACACCAGAGGAGTTTTTCTGAGCGTTTTGAGTTTTTAAATCTGCTGCTAATTTTATCCTATGAGTCTGTGCACACTGAAGCAATGAGGTTTTGTAAAAAAAACCCATAGCATTACATTGGGAAGAGCTTTTGAAACCTCTAAAAGCTCTTCCCAATGTAATGCTATGGGGTTTTTTACAAAACCTCATTGCTCCAGTGTGCACAGACACATAAGATAACATTAGCAGCAGATTTAAAAACTCAAAACGCTCAGAAAAACTCCTCTGGTGTGCACCAGGCCGTAGAGATGGATAATACAGGGAAAATTTGGTGTGATGGTTTTAGGGCTGGTGCACACCGAGCGGCTTTTTCAGCGTTTCTGCAGCCGCTTGCGGCTGCGGATACGCTTGGTCAATGTATCTCAATGGGGTGGTTCACACCAGAGCGGTAGGCGTTTTGCAGAAATGCATACTCCCGGGGTGAGGCATTTTTTGGATTGCGGATGCGTTTCTGCCTCAATGTTAAGTATAGGAAAAACGCAAACCGCTCTGAAAAACGCCCGTTCAGAGCGGTTTTGCCGGCGTTTTTGTTACAGAAGCTGTTCAGTAACAGCTTTACTGTAACAATACATGAAATCTAATACACCAAAACAGCTACACAAAACCGCAAAACGCTAGCTGAAACGCTACAGAAAAATAAGAAAAAGCGTTTCAAAATCTGCTAGCATTTTGCGGATCTGCTAGCGGGTTTTGGTGTGCACCAGGCCTTAAAGTGGATCTCCAGCCTGCAAGTTAAAATCCAGCAGCTTTCCTGTAAAAGTAAGTTAGAGTTATCAGCGCTGCCTTCTCCCTCTAAGCCGGCCTGAAGACCCCGAATCACCTGAGGGAGAAGGCAGTGCAGGTAACTCTAACTTACTTTTACAGGAAGGCTGCTGGATTTTAACTTGCAGGCTGGAGATCCACTTTAAAACCATCACACCAGATTATCTGTCTGGTTCAATCCCCTACCTACATTACATTTTTCTGCAGTGATAAGGGTGAGGCAATTCATGAGCAAAGTTTTGAGCATTAGGACCAAAGAAATAAAATCAAAAGATATTCATAACAACATCTAGAGAACTAACAACTTAAAGTCTGGAATAAATGGCACCGTTTTCTAATTGTCAGAGGTTCACTGTAAAGCAAAACTCCACTTTTCTGAGAAAACAGGCTAGTGCTATAGGTTATAGGCATGTAAGTGTACAGTAAACATTATTCCAGAAGACAGTAGGATGTTACGGTATGTGTGTATAATAGCTGCAGATATAGTATTTTCTTCCTGATAAATAATACTACATTGGTGGATCAGGGCCTGTACACACTGGCTGCGCTGCGTTGCGTTTTTAAAAATCGCATGCATTTTTTAAATTGCAAAAACCTTTGAAATATAATGAAAATCATGATGGCGTGTACACAGTGGTGTGATGCGAACACAGTTCCCATTCATTGATCTAAGTCTCCGTATGAAAGACCGACACCATCAGCGAGATAGCTCCGTCTTTCATAAATCCCCTTCTGTCCCGGCCACGCTTTACTTTCGCTTGCATAGTAATACTACGTGTGCAGAAGTAAGCTCCGAGGGCATCTTGTGACCAAATAGTAAAATTACACCTGGAAATAAAAATTTTCAGATAATAACATAAAAATAGTTCCTTACCTCCCACACTCCCCAATAGCTACACCAAAATGTTTTTGTAAAAAAAAATAAAATAAATATATATATATATATATATATATATATATATATATATATATATATATATATAATAAAAAAAATACATAAATAGCTACCTTAGGGACTAAACTTTTCTAACATGTATGTAGTAAGCTATATTACTGTAATTTTTTTAATTATGGGCTTGTAATAAGTGATGGACGCAAAACTGAAAAAAATGCACCTTTATTTGCAAATGAAATATTGGCGCCATACATTGTGATAGGGACATGATTTAAACGGTGCAATAACTGGGACAAATTGGCAAATAAAATACGTGGGTTTTAATTACGGTAGCATGTATTAATTTTGAACTATAATGGCCAAAAACGGAGAAATAATGATTTTTTTCCATTTCTTTCTTAATCTTCCTGTTAAAATGGATTTAGAATAAAATATTTCTTAGCAAAACGTACCACCCAAAGAAAGCCTAAATGGTGGCAGAAAAAACAAGCTATAGATCATTTCAGTGTGATAAGTAGTGATAAAGTTATTGGCTAATGAATGGGAGGTGAAAGGTGCTTGGAAGCATAAGGTGAAACAACACTGTAGGCTGAGGTGGTTAAGCATTGCATTTGAAAAAAACGCATGAAAAAAACCACACGGCTACGCGACTGTATAGTGTTTTTCAGAGGTCAAATCTTTTTGCCAATCAGCAATCACAAGAAAAACACAAATTCATCAAAAACGCAAGCTAAAAAAAACAAAAGGGCACCTAATTTAAGAGATCTGCTGGTGCCCAGCTGCGTGAACCCGCCGCCTAGGACTCATATACCATGGCAAAAACCGGGGTACCATACCTGTAGGGGATGCTGTATATGTAATGAAACACTCAGTGCCCCTGTGGAGCATATTCGCTCTAATGTATTTCAGCAGGATTTTAAAATTAGGCAGTTTACTACTTGTTCAACAACTTATGTTGTTTATGTGTTGTCATGTGGGTGTGGCCTACAATATGTGGGTAGGACCACGCAACCGCTGAAAAAAAAGAATATATCAGCATATCTACAACATAAAAAAGGGGTAAGAGTGGCACAGTGTGTCAGCTCATTTTTTGGAGGTACATGACAGGAATCCCGGGTCTCTCAAGGTTGCTGCAGTGGAGCATGTGCGTCCGCATTGGCGCGGGTCGAATAGGCTGCAGCAACTTTGTAAAAAAGAGACCGAGTGGATACATAGATTGGGCACTCTTACTCCAAGAGGACTCAATATTGAACTTGATATTAATTGTTTTATTGCAAATTAATAAGGGCTGAGACATGATGGATAAGGTTGACAGTAACACAGTGTGGGGTTGTTGGTGTATTGGGCATTGAGCATTAAGGTTTGGTTATTAATATTATAGAATTGAAGTTGGTATGTGAACATTATAAAATTGAACATAATAAAATTGAAGGGGTATGTTAAATTATTGCATGACAATATGTATGGCACAGAAGCAGATGTTTATTGGGATAAAAGTGTGATTCACAAGGTTAATAGGGATACTATCACTTTAATTAGTATAATAAACTCTTAAGGGATTAACTCAAGATAAATCATGTATTAATAGTAGTAATGGCACGGTCACTTTAAAGTATAGTGAAGAAACTAGCATATTATTTAGAAGATAGGGTAAAATCACGAGGACGGGTATATAGGGGGGATAATGGGTGTTTAATAAGAAGGTGGGTTAAGGTAGCAAGTAATGGGTTAGGAGCGATATATTGACACCTTGATGATGAGTTGGAGTTGACAGCTCCACTCTTGATCGGATGAGGACACGATATCACTTTAAATGGGAATGCTGCTATAGTATAGGGGGAGTGAGGGCACGATGGCACTTTAAGGGTGGGAGGAGTTATGAAGTTGGGTAGTAAATAAATGAATTATAGTGGTGACAATAGGAACACAGAACTAATAATCATAATGAATATGTCTGGGATTGTGGGTATGAATAGAGGGGATAAATTGTATTATACTGGGAATATTGGTCATGTATAGCAAAGCACAAGAGTTCTAATTTAAATAATGTAATTGATCTGAATTTTAATGTTTTTACAATATTTTACAATATTTTATGGTATTTAAGTGCTCGATATGTTTTTAAATATGTTTTTTAAATATTGTCTGTGAGGCCACACTGCGGATATTCTCGAGCCAGCAAGTTTTGACTGATGCCTAGCAACAAGATAGAGGGCGTTGCGGCTGGCGGAACCAGAGCGGAGGAGGCGCGGTGTGGCTATTTAGTTTTGACGTCGGGTTGTAGTCTCCAGCCCCTGAATGAGTTACGTAGTGTAACGAAACGCGTAGGGCGGCGTCGGAGGCGCGCTGACGTCATACCAGGAAGCAGTGCAGACGGGGACGTGTGGCTCGAGGGTGTCAGCGGCCGGAGCTGATACGCCTGATCTGTAAGCCTGCATGCAGAAACGAATTTAATAAAGCGAGTTGCTGAGACAGGTCCACGCTTTACTTCTTGGCTGGCCGGAGTTGTGGATTTGATATGCAGTGACCCAAGACGCGCTTTCGGTGAGTGCACCCACAAAGGGGGAGACCGAGTATCAGTCCCTATAAGGTGGTGGCACTACCCCCTGGAGTGCGGCACGGGGTGTCTATTGTCTACTGGTTTTGCAGTACTGGGCACTATGTGCAATTTTTAATATCTTTTTCAGGGTGTTAAAGCGCGGTGATTTTGAAAAGATAAATAAGTGTTAAAGGTGAAGTGACCTGGTTCATTGCTGCGATCCCCTGGTGTGTTGATTTGCTGGTTCAGTGGAGCGCAGTTTAATTATTCCTCATACGAGGTAACTCTAACTTACTTTTACAGGAAGGCTGCTGGATTTTAACTTGCAGGCTGGAGATCCACTTTAAAACCATCACACCAGATTTTCTGTCTGGTTCAATCCCCTACCTACATTACATTTTTCTGCAGTGATAAGGGTGAGGCAATTTATGAGCAAAGTTTTGAGCATTAGGATCAAAGAAATAAAATCAAAAGATATTCATAATCATAACAACATCTAGAGAACTAACAACTTAAAGTCTGGAATAAATGGCACCGTTTTCTAATTGTCAGAGGTTCACTGTAAAGCAAAACTCCACTTTTCTGAGAAAACAGGCTAGCGCTATAGGTTATAGGCATGTAAGTGTACAGTAAACATTACTCCAGAAGACAGTAGGATGTTACAGGTATGTGTGTATAATGTATATTATGCAAACTGCGCCCACCGTATATAATATGGCAAACTATCATGCAAAACAGAGTCTTCGCTATCAAAATAGTCCACAGTCACAAATGTATATAAGTCAATATGACAGCGCTCCTCTTCTTAATTATCCTCACCACCTAAAAAAAAATAAAATAAAACACAGCTCCACATAGTGCATTACTGCTAGATTTTCATCATCTTTTAAAACACCACGCCAGTGATAAGACTTGTGCTCTTTAGTGCTCCACTTCTAGTGCAAACTTATCACCAACTATAGAATAGTTCCAGGCTCACCAGATGTAGGCCACCTCATACACCAGGTGGGTCTATCGCATGAATCAATCCACAACGATCTGCTGCTCTCATGTATCAAAAAACGTTTAATCCGGATTCTTCAATAAAACATAACAAGACATAGCATAAAATCTTTTAAAAAGTGACTGTTCCCTGCGCTCTTGCGCACTCACGTTATCCACAGATGAGTCTCCGCATATCGGGCTCCTGGCCCTGTGATGTGCCTCCTGCTACGGTCACGGCGTCCCGCTCCCCGCACCAGTGCGGGGAGCGGGACGCCGTGACCGTAGCAGGAGGCACATCACAGGGCCAGGAGCCCGATATGCGGAGACTCATCTGTGGATAACGTGAGTGCGCAAGAGCGCAGGGAACAGTCACTTTTTAAAAGATTTTATGCTATGTCTTGTTATGTTTTATTGAAGAATCCGGATTAAACGTTTTTTGATACATGAGAGCAGCAGATCGTTGTGGATTGATTCATGCGATAGACCCACCTGGTGTATGAGGTGGCCTACATCTGGTGAGCCTGGAACTATTCTATAGTTGGTGATAAGTTTGCACTAGAAGTGGAGCACTAAAGAGCACAAGTCTTATCACTGGCGTGGTGTTTTAAAAGATGATGAAAATCTAGCAGTAATGCACTATGTGGAGCTGTGTTTTATTTTATTTTTTTTTAGGTGGTGAGGATAATTAAGAAGAGGAGCGCTGTCATATTGACTTATATACATATGTGTGTATAATAGCTGCAGATATAGTATTTTCTTCCTGATAAATAATACTACATTGGTGGATCAGGGCCTGTACACACTGGCTGCGCTGCGTTGCGTTTTTAAAAATCGCATGCATTTTTTAAATTGCAAAAACCTTTGAAATATAATGAAAATCATGATGGCGTGTACACAGTGGTGTGATGCGAACACAGTTCCCATTCATTGATCTAAGTCTCCGTATGAAAGACCGACACCATCAGCGAGATAGCTCCGTCTTTCATAAATCCCTTTCTGTCCCGGCCACGCTTTACTTCCGCTTGCATAGTAATACTACGTGTGCAGAAGTAAGCTCCGAGGGCATCTTGTGACCAAATAGTAAAATTACACCTGGAAATAAAAATTTTCAGATAATAACATAAAAATAGTTCCTTACCTCCCACACTCCCCAATAGCTACACCAAAATGTTTTTGTAAAAAAAAAAAAAAAAAAATATTATATATATATATATATATATATATATATATATATATATATAAATAAATAATAAAAAAAATACATAAATAGCTACCTTAGGGACAAAACTTTTCTAACATGTATGTAGTAAGCTATATTACTGTAATTTTTTAAATTATGGGCTTGTAATAAGTGATGGACGCAAAACTGAAAAAAATGCACCTTTATTTGCAAATGAAATATTGGCGCCATACATTGTGATAGGGACATGATTTCAACGGTGCAATAACTGGGACAAATTGGCAAATAAAATACGTGGGTTTTAATTACGGTAGCATGTATTAATTTTGAACTATAATGGCCAAAAACTGAGAAATAATAATTTTTTTCCCTTTCTTTCTTAATCTTCCTGTTAAAATGGATTTAGAATAAAATATTTCTTAGCAAAATGTACCACCCAAAGAAAGCCTAAATGGTGGCAGAAAAAACAAGCTATAGATCATTTCAGTGTGATAAGTAGTGATAAAGTTATTGGCTAATGAATGGGAGGTGAAAGGTGCTTGGAAGCATAAGGTGAAACAACACTGTAGGCTGAGGTGGTTAAGCATTGCATTTGAAAAAACGCATGAAAAAAAACACACGGCTACGCGACTGTATAGTGTTTTTCAGAGGTCAAATCTTTTTGCCAATCAGCAATCACAAGAAAAACACAAATTCATCAAAAACGCAAGCTAAAAAAAACCATGCGATTTTAAAATGGCATTGCGTTTGTGATTTTGCTTAGTGATTTTCAGTGTGTACAGGCCCTCAGTCTACTAAAATGACTTGAGCAGTACACTGTAGAGAAATGCAGAAAAACACATCCTGTTTAGATGCGCCAAATTTCCAAGCTGATCTCAGTAAATCTTATGATGTTGCCAAGATAAGCTACGAATTTAATTTCTGTGCTGTGCAAGAAATAAATCTTGTGGGAAGATGGCAGTTTGGGATCTGCATCAAATATATAGTTGTCATAGTGACTGAGCAGTAAAATTTGAATTTACTGTCAATTTCAGAAAATGGTAGCTGGCAAAGTATTTAAAGACCGATGCACCAACTACGGTGCATGTTGCCCAATCCTTCTAAATGGTCCCGCTCTCTATTGTGCCATGTTGGAGGCAGGGCAGCACAAATCGTCCTATGTGCCAAGCCCTTTTATAGTGACAGGTTATGGGCATGCACAGGCATCACACTACACTGTTATTAGGGCTCTTTCACACCAGAGCCCTCTTTTGGCGGTTTAACACAAAGTCTATACTTTGCATTAACCAAGGTAAAAGGAAAGTCCATAGACTTTCCTTTTACCTTTCACACCTGACGCTGCGTTTCGATGCGTTGCGGTACGACGCATCCCGGCGCATTTTATCGTCGGGAATCGGCGCTTCCCCTTCGGGTAAATTAACTACTACCACCGCTACTCAGCGTCGCACCACAGATTCCGACGACACGCCGCAACGCCTGCAGGAGCCGTTCTCCTGCACGTTTTGAGTGTGTAACCGGCCTTACATTCTGGCACAGACTCGTGTAAGGATTGCTATTGTAGATGGGGAGCCTGGAGGTTGTAAGAGGGCCAAAAGGAGTGTATGGGGTGGTATCGGGTGGTATGCTTCCTGTTTTATATTTTTACAGGCACCACTGAACACCAGTAATCCTGCCTAATTATGTTTGAGAGAACACAATCCCTTTGTATAGGAATTGGGGGGTGGAGTAGCACACTATCAATTGTGTTTGCGGGAACACTCTGTGTAATTATATTTGTGGGCTACACATTGCCTGATTACAATGTATGGAAGGCAGACTTTGCTTAATTATGTTGTTTGGGGGAACATACAGGTTGCTGGGGGAGCCAGGTGGATTGATGAGCGATCAAAGTTTTCTGTAGCTTTGCATTGCATTAAGCAGATCAAAGCTAGCGGCAGCAGTTTTCTGACAGAATATTGAGTGGTGCATGGCTATTTCTGTTAGTTATAAATCCCTTATTTACCTGATCTGAAATCTATCTGATAGTGTATAATAGCCTTTAGCAAGAATACTTGCAGACACGCTGTAACCAGGCTTCTGCTGCTACCTGTGCAATACATTTGTAATGTGTCCTACCAGTCCTAATCTGTTTTTGTTTTAATCTGTGCACGGATTATCAAGACTTCATCAGTTCTACTTCCAACATTCAGTGCACCCTTTCTGTTTCCCATCTTGCTGGACTCAGGCAGCCCAGGTTTCACCTGCAAACCTCATTCAATTCTGCTCATGCTGGCCTTGCTAGCCTGGTCATCTGTCATTCATAGGATCTCTCTGACATAAACTTCTGATTAGCTCTTATAACAGATCATTTTAGAAGTACATTTTTCTAATTAGGAACAAGCACACATTACAGTTAGTTCACTATCAGTATAAGCAGAATAACACCTTATAATGCACATACTGGAGTGACATACGATATATAATAAAATGGGGCAAAACTCAAATGTGGCATTATTGCTGTATTTATCAGGGCCCCATTTAAAGCACACTTAAAAGCAGCCACCAGTGGCATAGCTAAGGAGCTGTGGGCCTGATGCAAGTTTTACAATGCCCCCCCACCTTCCCCAAGCACTCTATACACAATTGATACGGTGCACCAAAACCTGCCAATGGCAACTATAGTGTCAGAGGTGCAAAAAGGGGATGGGGAACAGTTTGTTAATGATTACCACTATTCAAGGTATCTATAGAAGTGATTATTATGAGCACAGGACCAATAGAGAGCTAATACTGTAGTTGAGGGTGGGCCCTTCTGGGCCCCTCTGGCCCAAGGGCCCCGATACGGTCGCAACCTCTGCAACCCCTATTGCTACGCCCTTGGCAGCCACACATAATTGGATTTGTTTTCAGCAAATTTGGTCACTGTGTTAGGATCTGCAAATGATCTACTACCCTCAAAATGTCCAATCAATGAACTTTTGATTGTCTTCAAAACTTATCAGAAGAAAGTGTGTTTGGGTAAGGTTTTAGTGAGCAGGATGGGGTAAGACAAACCATGGGGGATGAATGGCTGCGTAGTGTTGTAATACATTCAAGGGTACACAGCTAGTGGTCAAAACAAAATGTAATCATATTTCTGCATGAATCTAATTGAGATGGAGGGAGGAAGATAGGATAGTATATTGATTACCGTCACCTGATCTATCGCTTGCTGGATAAGGCTGTTATGTAGGACTCATGAATGACTAACTTAAAGTGGACCCAAATTAAAAATACGAGATTTCAGATATAAAATCTATTTTCTAAATTATAATAATAAATAGCAGCCTTTTTTTCAGCTGCATGATGACAAATATAAAATATTTTACATTTATTGGAGGAACCCCTCCCTTCCTTTCATATTGCCGGGCCAGAATCCGGCAACTGGTGGAGTAGATGGTGTCCGGCAAAGGAGGAATTGCTAATGGCTGCCACCTGTATAACCCTAGTTATGAAAAGAGAAGGGTGAAAAGCATGCACTGAAATGCTCATAGGCTTGAAGGAGTGTTTATTTATCTTTGTTTGTGTCAGAGTGGTGCAACTAAATATTTTGAATTAAAAAAATGTTTGGTTTGGGTCCACTTTAACACTTTAAATATATTTATGATGTCATTAGGTTTCCTATGGAGAAATTATGATAACCACCAAGTATTTTTGCTAGGAACTTCCTGCTCTATATCAACAATGTCAACCATCTGGTACCCCAGTTCCATGTGAAATAATAACCCGAAAAACAATTATAGCATTTCATTGTCATTTCCTGGCTGTTTAATATTATGTGAACAAAATTAAATTGTCATAAAGCATTATTTAAAATTTCCTCCTCTCTATTACTAAACTCATTTTAATGGAGGAAAATATTATGAAGTGAGTCACTGATATCATAATTAAAACTTATTACACAAAAAAAGTCAAAGAACTGTCCAAACATTTTGCATTGCACAAGAGATAAGCAATCATCTTAATTGAAGAACAGCATGTAATGTAATTCAAAATGTAGCAAAGTACTATGGCTATAGTGTTTACTCATACTAGCTCTTTATATTGTTGTCAATGCAGTAGATACAGAAAACAGCTCATCACTATAGAACCACAGGAATTATAGGGAACATTTATTAAAAGTGGACTATCCTTAATCAGCTCCTCATGATTCACCTCTGCATGTATGGGACTCTGATCGTCTGCCTGCTGCCTGCCCTGACTCGGATTATTACTGCACTCTGATTATCTACTTGCCGCCTGCCCCGACTCAGATTGTTACTGAACTCTGATTATCTACCTGCCGCCTGCCCTGACTCAGATTGTTACTGGACTATGTTTATCTGCCTGCCGCCTGCCCTGACTCAGATTGCTACTAGACTCTGATTATTTGCCTTCTGCCTGCCCTGACTCAAATTGTTACTAGACTCTGATTATCTGCTTGTCCAGATTCGGATTGTTACTGGACTCTGATCATCTGCTTGCCCTGACTCGGATTGTTAAGGGGCCCATACACCTAACGATTTTCCCGCCGATATACGGCCAATTCGATCACAGTGATCAAATCGGCTGTGAAATCGGCTGGCAGAACGATCGATTTCCGTCCGTGTGGAAGATTTTTCTCGATCGCCGGGGGGTCGGGAGTGCCTTGATAGCGGCGTTCGAATGCCCGACGACAGACGCAATACAGCGGGTATACATTACCTGTTCCGGCCGGCGCGAGTCCCCTGGTCCCCGCTATCTTCTTTCCGCGCTGGGTTCCGGACCGGCTGCAGCTACACATAACTTCCTGTCCCGGCAGGAAGTTTAAACAGTAGAGCGCCCTCTACAGTTTAAACTACCCTGGACAGGAAGTTCAGTAGCTGCAGTAACGGTCTGGAGCCCGGAGCGGAGAAGAAGACAGCGGGGACCAGGGGATTCGTGCCGGCCGGAACAGGTAATGTATGCAGGAAGGGGGGGGGGGGGGCAGCAGCGGCAGCTCCACAGACTGTGATCGGTTTCAGGCTGAAATCGATTCACAATCTGTTTGCAGTAAAGGCAGCCGTACGATCCCTCTCTGATCAGATTCAATCAGAGAGGGATCTATCTGTAGTTCGAATCTGATGGCAAATCGACCAGTGTATGGCCACCTTTACTGGACTCTGATTATCTGCCTGCCGCCTGCCCTGATTCAGATTGTTGCTGGACTCTGCTTATTATCTGCCTGGACTCTCTACACTGAAGTTTCACTGTTGGACATTTGCATCTGCTGGCTTTGTACAGTTGCCCTTCAGTAACGTAAGCAATACAGAGGAGTGTAAGACTACTTTCGCACTGACCCACTGCATTGTGTAAAAAACAATATATATTGTAATATGTTCATATGGACATGTTAGCAGTGTGGTGCGGCAGAATCTGTTGGTCTAACATGATGCATACCGTGTGCTACTATACAACACATGTACAATTACAGTGAAGCATGCTTTTTATGTTCTGTATGCTTCACTGTATGCGTCAAAGCACACGTGTAACCCACAGTGCAACCTTTTCCCTCCATGTGCTGCAATCCTGCTCTTGTGAAACCAGCACTGTAATAATGTATTTCACAAAATGTATGAAACCTGCAGTTCTGTTGTATTGTTTTTCTGTAATTTTAAATGTCTGGTTCTTTTCTTTTACCAGATTCAAACCTTAATACTTTGTATTGATAGCCAATGAATAAAACATAAAAGTTTGTTTCATCTGAAAGACTTTAAATGTTTGTGATAGTGATAATTATGTGAAAGTCTGAGGAGATTGCCGGAAGTGAAGCTCGAGAATCAGCAGTTTGCCCAACCCGAACTGGCGACCTGATTCACAGCAGAAAATAATGCTATACTCTGCAATTATTCATACTTTGATCTAGTATGGGCTTACTTTAAAAAAAATAAAAATATTATCAGTAAAGAAATTCCTTCTGGTGAGTGCTAGCACATATCATCTGTAGTCAGAGAGACTTCTTGTCAGTTCATTCACTCACTGGACAGATCACAAGATAGGTCAAAATCCTGGCCAAGTGGAAATCATTGTTTCACTTAGTACAGCAGAATCCCTAGTATCGGGCTTAGTTTGTGTGTGCTTAGTTGCCAGTAGTGTTGTCCGGATCATGAACGATTCGGATCTTTGATCCGAATCTCTTTTGTGAGTCGAATCATCCGGATCATCAAAATGAACGATTCGGATCAAAAAGGGAGTGGGGCCAGGAGCGGCACACCCCCCCTCTCTCAGCGGGCAGCAGGGTCCTGGAAGCAGAGCAGAGATGGATCGCTCAGTTGGAGGGGAGCCAGCCTTGCAGGGACAGGTAGATGAGAGAGAGGGGACATGGGTGCCACTGCCAGATATGTGTAGAGCACACATACGCGTACGTTAAAAAAGGGCGTCGGGAAAAAAGGGCGCAGGGTTTTAAACGATAAGCATGAATAGCGTTTAAAAAAAATTGTGCTATATTTAGTTTAAAAATAATATTTTGTAAAGTTATAAATCATTAAATAATGTGTATGAAATCGGCAATTGTAAAAACGTTAATCTTCCCTGTTTAAAAAGTGAAATGTATAATAACGTTTGATAAAAGATTAATAAGAATTTTACTAAAGCTATACCTAACCCTACTCTCATACAGAACCCTCCCTGTACCTACCCCTAACCCCTAGACCCCCCTGGTGGTGCCTAAACCTAAGACCCCCAGGTGGTGCCTAACCCTAAGACCCCCCAGGTGGTGCCTAACCCTAAGACCCCCCAGGTGGTGCCTAACCCTAAGACCCCCCAGGTGGTGCCTAACCCTAAGACCCCCCTGGTGGTGCCTAACCCTAAGACACCCCTGGTGGTGCCTAACCCTAAGACCCCCCTGGTGGTGCCTAACCCTAAGACCCCCCTGGTGGTGCCTAAACCTAAGACCCCCCTGGTGGTGCCTAAACCTAAGACCCCCCTGTGATAAGCATTAATAACGTTTGAAAAAAATATTGTGCTGTTTTTCGTTTAAAAATAATGTTTTAAAAAAGATTGTACTGTTTTTCGTTTAAAAATAATGTTTAAAAAATTATAAATCATAAAATAATGTGTAATCATGAGAAGTAGTTATAAAACAGTAAAAGTCTCCGGGCGCCGCTTATAAAACGTTATTTTTCTCCGGCGCCCTTTTTTCCTGTCGGGCGCCCATTAAACGATATTTATTATGGGAGTGAATGGCGGCGCCCTTTTTGTCCACTTGCCTCAGGCGCCCGAAATTACTGTTTCCCACACATACTGGCTATAATGTGCTGCTGATTTTAGGCTGTCTGCTCCGTAGTGCTGCATAGTAAACAAATGGGAAACTTTTGGCTCAGAAGCACAGCTCAGTAACTTTGCAGACAGTGTGCTGGGCTCAGGGCCGGCCCGCCCATGAGGCGGGGTGAAACTTTTGCCTCAGGCGGCACTTCTGGGGGGGCGGCACCTGCCCGTCCGTGGGTGTGGGGGGCCGCCCGAGCTGGAGGGGATAGCGGGCAGGAAGGAGGTATTGGGCCTAGCGGCGGGGAGGGGGGTCGGACCCCCCCCTCCCTCACCTGGGTCCCCCGTCCTCCGCTCCCCTCCAGCTTTAAAAAGTTCCGTGCTGGCTGTAGCTATTTGTAAGAGGCAACGGGCGGGAATTACTCACCTCTTCCTCGTTCCAGGCCAGCGTGCGCTCCACTGACGTCACTTCCTGCTACGCCGCAGGGGAGGGGGGGGGGGCGGCGATTTCTTTGAAGATTGCCTCAGGCGGCAAAAAGTCTAGGGCCGGGCCTGGCTGGGCTAGAATGACAGGGCAGGCACTGTGATTGCTGTGCAATATGATCCTCCTGCACTCGGCTCTAAACAGCTGCACTTCACTTCTCCCTACGTTTATGATGAGTGTTCAGGTGAGAAAAGGGGAATGCTTTCCTTCACTGTGAGACGTTTGCATTCAGAGTATACAGATGCACATATAGGTGAAATATATTTCAAGCTATTGTATGATTGCAACATGTGGATAATGTGTGCAAAAAAACATTTCTGCTCTCTGCTCACCCCTCTTCGCCCACCTCCTCCCTTCTCTGTCCACTCCCTGCCTTTCTCTGTCCACCATTCCCCCTTCTCTGTCTGTCCACCCCCCTCCCCTTCTCCGTCCACTGCAGGGAAAGTCCTGTCCTGCTAGTCATTTCACCCCCGAATGCTTCTCTAGTACAATGATTCAAGATTCGGATCAAAGATCCGGATCTTTTCAATGATCCGATTCGAATCATCCGAATCATTGAAAAGATCCGGACTTCCCATCTCTAGTTGCCAGTTGCTTGAACAACTGGCCTACAAGCAGAAGCCCCCCTCCCCCCCTCAGTACTCACCAAGCCTCCAGCGACGCCTTTCAGCCTTCCTCTTGCTCCCAGCAGCTTTCTTGCTTACCCACGCACGGAAGACAGATCGGGTCACATGACATGCCAACAGCCGTGCACGGATGCCAGAAGCCACTAGGAGCAGGAAGGCTGCAAGATGTCGCTGGAGGCTCGGTAAGTATTTAAAAGCCTGCAAACACCCCTGAAAACAGTCCCCATTATCCTTCAGGCATGCTAGTTAGCTGGGACTTCTTGTTGCCTGAGCTCCAGATAACGGGCACTTTGCTGTACCAATGAACAAATGGATTGGCAATGAGTACAAATGTCTCATCCAGGAGGCAGAAACTAAGATTAGCAAATCAAAGCTGCAATAAAGGACTGCTGACAGGTAACATGCCTTTTTTACTTTTATTCTCTGGTGTACTAGCCTCAAACTATGCCTTGTGGGTGGAGCTAATAGATGTTAGGAGACTGAGCTGTTCCTCACTACTACAAGGGTAAAGGTAGCCATACACTGGTCGATTTGCCATCAGATTCGACCAACAGATAGATCCCTCTCTGATTGAATCTGATCAGAGAGGGATCATATGGCCACCTTTACTGCAAACAGATTGTGAACCAATTTCAGCCTGAAACCGTTCACAATCTGTGGTGGTGGTGCCTCCGCCGCCGCTCCCCCTCCCTCCCCATACATTACCTGCTCTTCCGCGCGAGTCCCGCTGGCTTCTCCGCTCCGCTCTGGTCCGGTCTGGTCTCCGGCATGCTTCACGTCTTCCTGCCCGGCAGGAAGTTTAAACAGTAGAGGGCGCTCTACTGTTTAAACTTCCTGCCGGGCAGGAAGACGTGACGCATGCCGGAGACCAGACCAGACCAGAGCGGAGAAGACAGCAGTGACAGCGGGACTCGCGCCGGCGGAGCAGGTAATGTATACCCGCTGCATTGCGTCGGTCATCGGGGATTCGAACGCCGCTATCGACGCACTCCCGACCCGACGGCGACCGAGAAAAATCTTCTGCACGGATGGGTCGACGGGAATCGACGGGAACAATCGATTTCGGACGGAAATCGATCGTTTTGTCAGCGGTGTGCGCGGCGATTTCACAGCCGTTTCGATCACTGTGATCGAAACGGCTGTGTATCGGCGGGAAAATCATTAGGTGTATGGGCCCCTTTAGAGATAGTCAGTGAGATGCTGATAGTTATGGCTTACATGAAAATGTAATGCTATTAGTGTGCGGCTTGGAACTGGAATTATTGTCTCTGGATCACTCCAGGTGTATCGCGGCAATGTGCCACTTCATCAGAGGCCTCTAATAAAGCCAAATGTAGCCTCATTCCTCCTCCTATGTACTATCTGCCATTGCACTTTATATCTACTACTTTTTCTAATCAGTTGGAGCTGGTTTGGTCAGAGCACGCTAGCACGTTACATAGTTACATCTACTACTTATTGATGAGCCATGTGAATTAGTACACCATTCACTGTTATTTCCTCTGTACAGTGTCATTATTACTGATACAGTGGGTTGCAAAAGTATTTGGCCCCCTTGAAGTTTTCCACATTTTGTCACATTACTGCCACAAACATGCATCAGTTTTATTGGAATTCCATGTGAAAGACCAATACAAAGTGGTGTACATGTGAGAAGTGGAACGAAAATCATACATCATTCCAAACATTTTTTACAAATAAATAACTGCAAAGTGGGGTGTGCGTAATTATTCGCCCCCCTGAGTCAATACTTTGTAGAACCACCTTTTGCTGCAATTACAGCTGCCAGTCTTTTAGGGTATGTCTCCACCAGCTTTGCACATCTAGAGACTGAAATCCTTGCCCATTCTTCTTTGCAAAACAGCTCCAGATCAGTCAGAATAGATGGACAGTGTTGGTGAACAGCAGTTTTCAGATCTTGCCACAGATTCTCGATTGGATTTAGATCTGGACTTTGGCTGGGCCATTTTAACGCATAGATATGTTTTGTTTTAAACCATTCCATTGTTGCCCTGGCTTTATGTTTAGGGTCATTTTCCTGCTGGAAGGTGAACCTCCGCCCCAGTCTCAAGTCTTTTGCAGTCTCCAAGAGGTTTTCTTCCAAGTTTGCCCTGTATTTGGCTCCATCCATCTTCCCATCAACTCTGACCAGCTTCCCTGTCCCTGCTGAAGAGATGCACCCCCCGAGCATGATGCTGCCACCACCATATTTGACAGTGGGGATGGTGTGTTCATAGTGATATGCAGTGTTAGTTTTCCGCCACACATAGCGTTTTGCATTTTGGCCAAAAAGTTCCATTTTGGTCTCATCTGACCAGAGCACCTTCTTCCACATGGTTGCTGTGTTCCCCACATGGCTTGTGGCAAACTGCAAACGGGACTTCTTATGCTTTCTGTTAACAATGCCTTTTTTCTTGCCACTCTTCCAAAAAAGCCAACTTTGTACAGTGCATGACTAATAGTTGTCCTATGGACAGAGTCTCCCACCTGAGCTGTAGATCTCTGCAGCTCGTCCAGAGTCACCATGGGCTTCTTGACTGCATTTCTGATCAGCGCTCTCCTTGTTTGGCCTGTGAGTTTAGGTGGATGGCCTTGTCTTGGTAGGTGTACAGTTGTGCCATACTCCTTCAATTTCTGAATGATCGCTTGAACAGTGCTCCGTGGGATGTTCAAGGCTTTGGAAATCTTTTTGGAGCCTAAGCCTGCTTTAAATTTCTCAATAACTTGATCCCTGACCTGTCTTGTGTGTTCTTTGGACTTCACAGTGTTGTTGCTCCCAATATTCTCTTAGACAACCTCTGAGGCCCTCAAAGAGCAACTGTATTTGTACTGACATTAGATTACACACAGGTGCACTCTCATGTGTACACCACTTTGTGTTGGTCTTTCATGTGGAATCAGGGTCGGACTGGGCCACAGTAGTACAGTTTTTTTCCCTCGGCGAGCTCTGCTTCCAGGTCTCTGGTGCCCCCCCCCTCCTTGTCTGACAGAGCTCCAAAAATGCTCTTCTCAGTGCTGTAATCACTCATGCTGAGAGCAGTGGCGTAGCTAAGGAGCTGTAGGCCTCGATGCAAATTTTACAATGGGGCCCCCCCAAGCACTCTATACATTACAATTGATACGACAAACCAAAACCTGCCAGCGGCAACTACAGTGTCAGAGGTGCAAGAAGGGGATGGGAAATAGCCTGTTAATGATTACCACTGTTAAAAGTATCTATAGAAGTGATTATTATGAGCACATGACCAATAGAGAGGTAATACTGTAGTTGAGGGAGGGCCCTTCGGTGCCCCTTTGGCCAAAGGGCCCTGATGCGGTCGCAACCTCTGCAAAGTAGGACATTACTTTATATTGAAGGAATCAGAATCAGAATCAGAATCAGAATCATTTTTATTCGCCAAGTACAACAGGAGTCATACTCAGAATTATTTGTGGTACACATGGCATAGGCAAACTACAAACTACATAAGACAGGCAAAACAGAAGCGCAAGACAGACATTTACAGGTGTGCTGTGATACATATAACAATTACATTTCCATTTCAATTACAGGTCATTGTGGCCTACAAAAAACAGAAATTTAAGGACCGTTCAGATTCCGCCCAAGGTGGTAGCGGCTGGGAGATTATGCTCAGCTAAAAGGGAGTCCCCCACTAGTTTAGATGAAGAACTGCTTGTGGGAAGAAGGAGTTTCTGCGCCTGGTGGTTTTGGATGGGATAGTTCTATAGCGGCGACCCGACGGGAGAAGCTCGAAGTACCTGCTGCCAGGGTGGGAGGGGTCGCGAGAGAGCCTAGTGGCCCTCGACTTCATCCTAGCAGAGTGAAGGAGATCAAGAGGTGGCAGTGGAGATCCGATGATCTTCTCTGCATCATTTATGACCCTCTGCAGTTTATACCTGTCGCAGGCCGTCGCACCAGCGTACCAGACAATGACTGAGGAGCAGAGGATTGATTCAATGGTTGCGGTGTAGAAGCTGGTCAGCAGCTCCCGCGGCATGCCAAATTTTTTGAGTTGGCGCAGGAAGAAAAGTCTCTGCTGCGATTTCTTCTGAATTTTGGTAGTGTTCTGCCCCCATTTCAGGTCATTTGTGAGGGTCGTACCAAGGAACCGAACAGATGGTACTCTAGAGACCTCGGAATCGCCTATAAGGACTGGTGGGAGAGGAGGGGGGTGCCTCCTGAAGTCCACAATCAGTTCAACTGTCTTTGCAGCGTTAAGTACTAAGTTGTTATCCTTGCACCAGTTGCAGATTCTCTCCACTTCGCTGCGGTACTCTTGCTCTCCATTGCTGCCGATTAGACCAATGATGGTGGTGTCATCTGCAAATTTGATGACCTTCACAGAGTCCGCAGTTGAGGTGCAGTTGTTGGTGTATAAGGAGAAGAGGAGTGGGGACAGTACACATCCTTGCGGGGCTCCAGTGTTGGTGGTTCTCACGCTGGAGGAGCAGTTGCCCAGCTTGACCTGTTGCGTTCTTTCCGACAGGAAGTCCTTGACCCATCCACTGAGAGTGGGTTCGACTCAGAGCTGCGCCAGGTTGTCAAGCAGAATGTTGGGGCAGATCGTGTTGAATGCTGAGCTAAAGTCCAAGAACAGGATCCTAGCGTAGGAGCCGGGACTGTCCAGGTGCTCTGTGATGTATGCTAGGAGGGGACTCAATGCAAAGTTTTGCTGGGCAGCAGTGTCTCTGAATTACAATGCTGCTAAGATCATGTACATTTGGCCCTGTCCATAATACATCATGACCACTCCCACCTTCCGGTGCATGGCCACACCCTTTTTTCACCGCAATCATGGGATGTGTGGGCCCCAGGTTGAAATTTTTTTGGTGGGCCCCCAGTGTCCCAGTCCGACCCTGTGTGGAATTCCAATAAAATTGATTCATGTCTGTGGCAGTAATATGACAAAATGTGGAAAACTTCTTCAAGGGGGCCGAATACTTTTGCAACCCACTGTATTTATCTCGTGTATAAGCATGCCAGTACTTTGATTATTGCATGAATTAAGCTATTTATTGCAATAGCACTTTTCTGAGGGGGGTGATAGATGGCTCGTGACTTATTTATTAATTGCATGCCAAGTATTGTATCCCTTTGCATATAGATACTGTGTATATATTTTTTGCATATAGATACTGTGTATATGTATACACACACACACACACTCACACACTCGCAAACTCACACACTCACACACACACACTCTATTTTGAATTGTGTGCTGCCCCGGTGTTTTAGTCTTTTGTTCATCATTGTGGATTAGAGGAAGATTATCTGTGCTGCCAGCATAAATCCCAATCTTTTTTTTTCTTTTGCTGTAAGATGTATATTGGGGTTGTCTTGCACACAAATATTTTGGAGGGATTGGTGCATAACTTTGTTTCTAGATCTTGGATCACATGACTGTGTTTTCCAAAGAGAATCTTTTTCAGGAACAGCTTTGTCAAATACCAAAATTGTGCAAATAATGACGTTGCCCAAATGCAACTTTACTAACAATTACAGATCTGAGAGGATGAGCGTGGGCTTTAAAGGACAACTGAAGCGAGAAGGATATGGAGGCTGCCATATTTATTTCCTTTTAAACATTACCAGTTGCCTGGCAGCCCTGCTGATCTATTTAGCTGCAGTAGTGTCCAAATCACACCAGAAACAAGCATGTGGCTAATCTTGTCAGATCTGACAATAATGTCACAAACACCTGATCTGCTGCATGCTTGTTCAGGGTCTATGGCCAAAGGAATTAGAGGCTAAGGATCAGCAGGATAGCCAGGAAACTGGTATTACTTAAAAGGAAATAAATATGGTAGCCTCCATATCCCTCTTGCTTCAGTTGTCCTTTAAGGAAACTTTGTTGAGGTAACACAAACAGCCATTACCATGGAAAAAATGAAATAAGAATGGATCTCACTGAAGCATATATATATATTTATGTCTTGGCAACGCAATCAGCTTCTGCCTATTCTTTATTGAGACTCGCTGTGCTTTGGGGAAGGAGGTTGATTTATGGAAAGGAACTAACAAGGCTCAATAGCCTTAGGATTTGATCCAGACCTACATAAGCAAACATTAAACAGGGATGTTGTTTAGAATTTCTGTTTCAAGTTATTCTCACAGGTGACAGCCAAGCATTTTTCAACTTGTTCTAAACAATCGCAAATCAGCTCTATGAGTCTTACCTGCCATATATGGCCTGTGGAGATCCCTGAAGGCAAGCAATAGATTTTATCCTGAATTCACTCTGAAACTTCCATCTTAATCATGAGTTACAAGGTTTTCAATAACACAGCTCAATGTAATTTACAAGACACCAGGCAGTGTCACTTGCAACTCTAATATCATTCATCTGACTTAGGGCTCTGCACTATAAACAATGTGTAGCTCATGCACTCACTACCTGCAAGCGCTTCCAGTTGACGGCAGTACATTCTATGTCAGTTTAGTGCACTGCTTCAATAGCTTTATTATTTTGTTTTATCATATTTGATGTTATATGTTATAAAGGCTCGTGAACCACATTTTGTAAATGGTTTCCACGTGAAATAAAAAAAATCAAATGTGAACAATCTTGATTGGGCACTATGAACATGTACATACCTCCCAACTTTTTGAGATGAGAAAGCAAGACACTTAACCTCCTTGCCGGTCTAAAAAATCCGGCAAGGAGGCAGCGCCGCACATTTTTTTAATTTTTTTTTTTTTAAAATCATGTAGCGAGCCAAGGGCTCGCTACATGAAAGCCGCTAAGCGGCGGCATCCCCCCACCCACTCCGATCGCCTTCGGCGATCAGAGTATGCAGGGAATCCCGTTGAGAACGGGATTTCCTGCAGGGCTTCCCCGGTCGCCATGGCGACGGGGCGGGATGACGTCACCGACGTCATGGACGTCGGGACGTCATAGGGAATCCCAATCTGCCCCTCAACGCTGCCTGGCACTGATTGGCCAGGCAGCGCAGGGCTCTGGGGCGGGGGGGAGCGACTCGGCGCGGCGGATTGCGGCGGATCGGCGGCGAGCGGCGGCGATTGAAAGTTACAAGCAGCTAGCAAAGTGCTAGCTGCTTGTAACAAAAAAAATTATGCAAATCGGCCCAGCGGGGCCTGAGATATCCTCCTGCGCAGGTTACCCAGAGCTGAGCTCGGGATAACCGGCAAGGAGGTTAAGCCACACCCCTGACACCCTCCCCAACCACACCCCTAGTCAATCATACTATATATATATATATATATATATATATATCTATGCAATGGTCCTTTATTAAAATAATAATTGTGGGTGGGGAGAAGGGTGAGGGTGCCCATGGGTGAGGAGGTGAAAAAAATATCGAGGCCCCAGCCGGCGGATGCGGTGTGTGGGATGCGGTGTGTGAGATAATATTGTCCCTCCCTCCGAATGTGCCCCCCAATGTCCCTCTGTATGCAGAGTTTAAGAGCGCAGCGGAGCGGGCAGTCTTACCATTCATCCTCGCGTACGGGCATCTCTGGCTCTTCTCCGCTTCCTGCTTCCTGTGACGTCACAGGAAGTAGATGGAAGCCAGAGTCCGGTACGTGAGGAGGAATGGTAAGACTGCCCGCTACGCTGCGCTTTTAAACTGCATACAGGGGGATACTGAGGGGCACATTCGGAGGGAGGGACAATATTATCTCACACACCGCATCCCACACACCGCATCCGCCGGCTGGTGCCTCGATCATTTTTTCACCTCCTCTGCCTGCCGGGACACAACGGGGGGTATCCCGGGACAGCGGGACCCCTCCCCCAACCCGTGACCGTCCCGACGGATCCGGGACGGTTGGGGCCCCTGCTATGAAGAGTATAACATTTTAGATATATCTGACAATGTGTGGGCAGATCGACCAAGAGACAGATCTCTCTCTCATCTAATTTGATCGGAAAGAGATTTGTTGCCATGTTTCAGCATAAAATCTCTCGGGAATCGGCCTTGTGCTGCCACATTTGCCACCTCGCCACCCCTGGCACTGTCCCTCCTAATGTAAAATGTGCCCCCTAATGTAAAATGTGGCCCCCGGTGAACCTTGTAGTATACACGCCCACATAAATGTGCCCCACACACCCATGTCATAACGTGTGTGTGATGGCCAACACGCACCCACATATACACCGGCAACCACATAGGGCGCGTATATCTGGATGCAGGACATAGCACGGAGCCAGTGGCGGACCCACAGGTAAAGTATACTTCATGGAGCACCAGGGGCATAGTTTACACTAGGTGGACAGCACTGGGGGTTCTGTCGCCTTCGTTGCTTGCTTCGATGTCGGATGCCATTACCACCACGCACCCAATCGAGCATATCAGCCCTACATCTTGCAGCATGTCCAATCGATGCATGCAACCAATTTCGGCCTGAAATCGGTCATATTGTCGATCGGGCATGCTATTGGTATTTTCATCTGATCTGATTATAATAACCGTATCTGTTGGTCAATTGGCCGCCAAGTCACCGGATGTATAGGCACCTTAAGAGTTTACACAATCTTAAAGTGTATCTCTAATCATAGAATAGGATCCATACAGCTTTCAAAGTGGCCAGGTTGAAATCAAAAAGCTTGTTATTGAATGTAGTTGTTTTCCTTAGACCCCCCCCCCCCAATATGGACAAAACAACAGGCAGAGGCAGACGCAGAGGCAGGCCACCCGGCAGGTCTGTTCGTGGTCGTGCTGACGTAATTTTGTGCGGCCCTAGACCGAACTACAGTGCTCAGAAGAAGGCACGTCCCATCAACTCCCAAGATTGTCAGGACGTGGTTGACAATTTAACACAGAACACCTCATCTTCCGCAGCCACCAGCACTACTCCAAGTACCACATCCGCTACATTTGACACTTCGCAGGAGTTATTTGGTGGGGAAATCACTGATTCACAGCCATTATTGTTACAACACGATGAAGGCGCTAAGCAAGTTACACCACCTCATATGTCTGAGTTAGGTGACACTATGGACGTAACGTGTGAGGAGGAGGATGATGAAGTACCTGCTGTTGGTGCAGTTTTGGAGGTGTTTGATACAAGCGAAGCTGGGGAGGATGATTATGATGATTATGATGATACGGATGCCACGTATGTTCCCAAAACAGGAGATAAACAGGGGGACAGTTCAGAGGGGGAGTCAGAGAGGAGTAGGAGGAGAAGAGTTGCTGAAAGAAGCAGGGGGAACTCGTCATCAGAAATAGCTGGTGGCAGTGTCCAGCACCATGTATCGCCAGTTGGACAGCCAGCCAACATGCCCTTCAACGGCAGCTGCTGACGCCACCATAATGCCCACACCCCAGGGTGGCTCAGCGGTGTGGACATTTTTAAGTGTGTATGCCAAAGATCAGAGCAATGCCATCTGTACTCTCTGCCTCCAAAAATTGAGCCATGGAAAGGCCAACACCCACGTAGGGACAACTGCCTTACGAAGGCACATGCAGAAAAGGCACAAACTGCAATGGGAAGCCCACCTGAGCAAAAGCAGCACACAAAAGCAAAGCCACCCTCCTTCTCCTCTTCCTCCTTCAGGTGTATCATCTTCAGCCGCTTTCTCCCTTGCACCTTCACAATCACAGCCAACCTCCTCCACTCTGACTCTCACCTTGAGCGGCTCGTGCTCCTCTGCCCACAGCAGCAGCCAGGTGTCCGTGAGGGAAATCTTAGAGCAGAAAAGCCAATGTCTGCCAGTCACCCCCTTGCCCGGCGTCTGACAGCTGGCTTGGTAGAACTGTTATCCCGCCGGCTGTTACCATACCAGCTGGTGGACTCTGAGGCCTTCCGAAAATTTGTGGCCATTGGGACAACGCAGTGGAAGAAACCAGGGAGCAATAATTTCTCAAAAAAGGCGATACCCAAACTGTACCAGGAAGTAGAAAGGCAAGAGGTGTCATCTCTGGCACACAGCGTAGGGTCAAGGGTCCATCTGACCACGGATGCCTGGTCTGCCAAGCACGGTCAGGGCAGGTACATTACTTACACAGCCCATTGGGTCACCTGGTGACCAATGGCAAGCAGGGAGTACGTGGCTGTGCAGCGGACCAACTTGTGACACCTCCACGGCTTGCAGGCAGGCCTGCTGCCACCTCCTCTCCTTCTCCTCCTACTCCTCCTGCTACACCCTCTTTGCTGTCATCCTCCTCCTCCTCCTTGGCTGAGTGGCAGCGCAACTCTACTGGTGCTGTGATCTCCTCTCCAGCTACACAGCCCCAGCTCCCCAGGGCCTATGCTGCATGCCAGGTACGATGGTGTCACACCATCTTAGACATGTCTTGCCTCAAAGCGGAGAGTCACACTGGAGCAGCTCTCCTGGCTGCTCTGAACAAACAGGTGGATCAGTGGCTGACCCCGCAACAACTGGAGATCGGCAACGTGGTGTGTGACAACAGCAGCAATCTAATTTCGGCTTTGAATTTGGGAAAGTTGATGCATGTACCCTGCATGGCACATGTGCTCAATCTCGTAATCCAGAGATTTGTGTGTAAGTACCCAGGCTTACAGGATGTCCTAAAACAGGCCAGGAAGTTGTGTGGGCCTTTCAGGCAGTCTTACACGGCCATGGCACGCTTGGCTGATATTCAGTGGAGAAACAACTTGCCGGTGAAGCCCTTGATTTGCGATAGCCCGACTCGCTGGAATTCGACCCTTCTGATGTTCGACCGCCTGCTACAACAGGAGAAAGCTGTCAAACAGTATCTCTACAACTACAGTCAAAGGACACAGTCTGGGGCGATGGGGATGTTCTGGCCGAAGTACTGGACACTCATGCGAAATGCCTGCAGGCTCATGCGGTCATTTGAGAAGGTGGCAAAAATGGTGAGTTGCAGTGAAGGCGCCATCAGCGACTTGATCCTGTATGCCTTCTTCCTAGAGCGTGCCGTGCGTAGATTGGTGGATCAAGCTGTGGATGAGCACAGAGCCGGGCCGAGGCAAAGGCTGGGTGGGCTCCAGCCTATGAGCGCAGAGCTGCGGGGGCGGGGAAAAAGGGACTGACATCTACATCTTATTTCTCCCTCTCGGCCCCTCTCCTGTAAGTTGTGTGTGGTGCACTCACCGCCCTCCCTCCCCCGGGCTCCATAGCACAGCCGCAAGCTACATCCCATGTCGCATGCTCCGTCACTGGCTTGTAATAACAGAGCCGACAGGGTCCTTAATGCTGAAAATTCCGCCCCTAGCTGGCTGGACGGAGCTGTGGGTGGGCGGAGCTCTATGCCGGCAGTCTGACAGGATAGACTGAAGCTGTTCTTAGTCGGGGAGATGGATCTTCCTGGTTGTGTGCCCGTGGCTGCAGGAAGCAGGCAGCTACTCACCAGGTACTTGTAGCTATGCTGTTTCAAGCTGAAGCTTCCTAGAGTCAATTGTGTAATAGTTGTTAGGGCACTACAATGCCTCTTTTGCTACTATCCTGATCTGAGCTATACAGCATTAGGCAAATACAGTCTGTCAGCACTGCTGTCACCCGATTCTGCTCAGCTAGGCAGGAATGTAAGTGAGAGAGCTGTAAAGTGCAATTGAGGGAACCCCAGCATCCCTACAGTCAGACTTGCATATTCCTCTGGGCACAGGCTGCTTGCTTTGCTAATCTACAGGATCTTCTCAAAAAATTAGCATATTGTGATAAAGTTCATTATTTTCTGTAATGTACTGATAAACATTAGACTTTCATATATTTTAGATTCATTACACTACAACTGAAGTAGTTCAAGCCTTTTCTTGTTTTAATATTGATGATTTTGGCATACAGCTCATGAAAACTCAAAATTCCTATCTCAAATAATTAGCATATTTAATCCGACCAATAAAAGAAAAGTGTTTTTAAAACAAAAAAAGTCAACCTTCAAATAATTATGTTCAGTTATGCACTCAATACTTGGTCGGGAATCCTTTTGCTGAAATGACTGCTTCAATGCGGCGTTTCATGGAGGCAATCAGCCTGTGGCACTGCTCAGGTGTTATGGAGGCCCAGGATGCTTCAATAGCGGCCTTAAGCTCATCCAGAGTGTTGGGTCTTGCGTCTCTCAACTTTCTCTTCACAATATCCCACAGATTCTCTATGGGGTTCAGGTCAGGAGAGTTGGCAGGCCAATTGAGCACAGTAATACCATGGTCAGTAAACCATTTACCAGTGGTTTTGGCACTGTGAGCAGGTGCCAGGTCGTGCTGAAAAATGAAATCTCCATAAAGCTTTTCAGCAGATGGAAGCATGAAGTGCTCCAAAATCTCCTGATAGCTAGCTGCATTGACGCTGCCCTTGATAAAACACAGTGTACCAACGCCAGCAGCTGACATGGCACCCCAGACCATCACTGACTGTGGGTTCTTGACACTGGATTTCAGGCATTGTGGCATTTCCCTCTCCCTAGTCTTCCTCCAGACTCTGGCACCTTGATTTCCGAATGACATGTAAAAGTTGCTTTCATCCGAAAAAAGTACTTTGGACCACTGAGCAACAAACAGTCCAGTGCTGCTTCTCTGTAGCCCAGGTCAGGCGCCTCTGCCGCTGTTTCTGGTTCAAAAGTGGGTTCATGCTTCCATCTGCTGAAAAGCTTTATGGAGATGAAGATTTCATTTTTCAGCACGACCTGGCACCTGCTCACAGTGCCAAAACCACTGGTAAATGGTTTACTGACCATGGTACTACTGTGCTCAATTGGCCTGCCAACTCTCCTGACCTGAACCCCATAGAGAATCTGTGGGATATGGTGAAGAGAAAGTTGAGAGACGCAAGACCCAACACTCTGGATGAGCTTAAGGCCACTATCGAAGCATCCTGGGCCTCCATAACACCTGAGCAGTGCCACAGGCTGATTGCCTCCATGCCACGCCACATTGAAGCAGTCATTTCTGCAAAAGTATTCCCGACCAAGTATTGAGTGCATAACTGAACATAATTATTTGAAGGTTGACTTTTTTTGTTTTAAAAACACTTTTCTTTTATCGGTCGGATGAAATATGCAAATTTTTCGAGACAGGAATTTGGGGTTTTCATGAGCTGTATGCTAAAATCATCAATATTAAAACAATAAAAGGCTTGAACTACTTCAGTTGTAGTGTAATGAATCGAAAATATATGAAAGTCTAATGTTTATCAGTACATTACAGAAAATAATTAACTTTATCACAATATGCTAATTTTTTTAGAAGATCCTGTATATACTGTATGCACCAGCATAACTGTTTAAAGAGGAACTCCAGTGAAAATAATGTAATAAAAAAGTGCTTCATTTTTACAATAGTTATGTATAAATTTATTACTCAGTGTTTGCTCATTGTAAAATCTTTCCTCTCCCCGATTTACATTCTGACATTTATTACATGGTGACATTTTTACTGTGGGCAGGTCATGCAGCTGCTGCTAGCTGTTTTGGCTGTTAGAGACAGCTGTAAACAGCTAATTCCTGTCTGTGAACCTTGTTACATTGTAACAAACTGCCAAAAGTACCGCGGTCCCAGAGCCTCTTGTGGGAGGGGTTTCAGCACAAAATCAGTCATACAGCGCCCCCTGATGGTCTGTTTGTGAAAAGCAATATATTTCTCACGTAAAAGGGGGTATCAGCTACTGATTGGGATAAAGTTCAATTCTTGGTTGGCGTTTCTCTTTAAAGGGAAGGTTCAGGGAGTATGAAAAAAAAAATCCATATCCACTTACCTGGGACTTCTTCCAGCCCGTGGCAGGCAGGAGGTGCCCTCGCCGCCGCTCCAGAGGCTCCCGGTCCTCTCCACTGGCCGACCCGACCTGGCCAGGCCCGGCTGCCAGGTCAGGCTCTTCTGTGCTCCAATGTGCGCCTCACGGGGGCGCGCTGACGTCATCGGACGTCCTCCGGGTTGTACTGCGCAGACGCAGTAGTTCTGCGCCTGCACAGTACAGCCCAAAGGATGTCTGATGATGTCAGTGCGCCCGCGTGGGACGCAGAAGAGCCTGTCATCGGAGCGCAGAAGAGCCCGACCTGGCAGCCGGCCTGGCCAGGTCGGGTCAGCCACCGGAGACCACCGGGAGCCTTCGGAGTGGCGGCGAGGGCACCTCCTGCCTGCCACGGGCTGGAGGAAGCCCCAGGTAAGTGGATATGGATTTTTTTTTTCATACTCCCTGAACTTTCCCTTTAAAACTACTCTAAGGTTGGCAATACTGACAGTGCTCATTATGGCCTGGGGGACTCTCTTATTCTCTGATTTATCTGTGCCTGGCTAATAGCACCCATTCATACAGCTCTAATATGTAAAAGCTCCAGTACCCCATCAATGTATCTTGCATACCTCCCTGATTGGGGGGATTGCACCCCTCACCCTGTGCTCCACAGCCACAATATTTGCTGCAGAGTATGGGCGCAGTGGTAGCCATGCCTATCTCACTTCCTCCGGACTCCAGTGCTGATACTCCTGCATAGCAGGATTACACACAATGTTTGAAAATCGGAATGCCGGTCAGAGAGCGAGCAGTGGTTTATAATAGTAGGACGGACATTGTTTGATCGCCCGGAGGAGGTGAGTTAAGCACAGCTACTGCTGCACCCATACTCTGCTGCAAATACTGGGGCTAATGGAGCACAGGACAGGGAACCATAAGACACTAGGGAGGCTATGTTGGGTAAGGGGGAGGCCACTAGACACCAGGGAAGCTATATAACAAAGGGAAGACCACCAGGCACCAGGGAACTTTATAGGGGAAGGGTATGGTATATGTAAGATTGGGGTGTGGCCAGGGCGGGTTCATAGTGTCCCCTTTTTATGGTTCCAAAAGTTGGGGGCCAAAATAAGGGGGGGGGGGGCGCATTTTGGAATCTCAGCCTCTAGTGCTGGAGATCCTTGTCCCGGCTCTGGATGAGCGTGAACAGGAACAGTTACAGGAGGAAGAGTTGTGGGATCAATTCTCATCAGAACCAGATGTTTCCTCAACACCTGCAGCAGCATAGAGGGGGGAGGAGGAAGAGGAAGAGTCGTGTGGGGAAGAGGACGCTCAGGACAGGACGCTCTAGCGATCTCATGGTGATGTTGGGCATGCGGACATTCTTTAGTCCAACGCCTCGCCTTAGTGCTTCCTGATCCACCCTCCACCAGCGCCTCAACCGG
The DNA here is from genome assembly GCF_040937935.1 of Hyperolius riggenbachi. Lineage (NCBI taxonomy): Eukaryota > Metazoa > Chordata > Amphibia > Anura > Hyperoliidae > Hyperolius > Hyperolius riggenbachi. The sequence goes on from NC_090649.1 coordinate 190,894,094, forward strand.
CAGGTAGCCGACTACCTGGCCTTAAGTGTGGATGTAGACACTGTGAGCAGCGATGAACCCCTGGACTACTGGGTGCGCAGGCTTGACCTGTGGCCAGAGCTGTCACAATTTGCCATCCAACTTCTGTCTTGCCCTGCCTCAAGCGTCCTGTCAAAAAGGACCTTCAGCGCAGCTGGAGGCATTGTCACTGAGAAGAGAAGTCGCCTAGGTCACAAAAGTGTTCAGTACCTCGCCTTTATCAAAATGAATGAAGCATGGATCCCGGAGGGTTACTGCCCGCCCGAAGACTAAGTCAGTCCCCACACACAGCATCTCTGCCTGCATGTCGTGTGACTGGCTGCCTGCCCGCCCCAAGACTAAGTCAGTCCCCACACAGCATCTCTGCCTGCAGGCCACTTCACTGCCACCTCCAACAGGGTCCACCAGGACTCCAGGCGGATTCCTGAATTTTTAACGCTGCTGCTAGCAGCAGCCACTATAATAACTTTTCTGGTGCGTGTACATGCCTGCCTAATTTTTCTGGTTGCACTACAGCTGCAACAACAAAACAAAAGGCATGTACATGTGTCAATTCCCCTTCGTGATTGTTACCTTGCCGTGGTGAAGGGGCTTGCGTATCACAATGAAGCAAAGACCGCTGGCTATATGAGTGTGTTGGGGTTGGGGGGCACACCTGACCCAAGAAAATAGATAATAAGGTTGTTGCTTCATTGTGGACAGACCAAATTCGATCACCTGGACACTCAGTCACTGTTGTTCTGTCATTCAGCTACCTCAGCCAGACCATATGGGCTTGAAAACCGCTATCGCCTGCACTCTGGCCATGGTGCGCACCAGTCCAGCACGGCTATCACTACAGCTGTTTGCGGTGCGTTACAGTGAGTTTGGTGTGTCAGTGTGAAGCAGTACTCTAATTACACTCTCTGATTGATGTATACACATGCAAGATGTTTTAAAGCACTTTAGGCCTCCAATTTAGCAATAAAATGTGATTTCTGCCCTTAAAACGCTGCTGTGCGTCAAATCCAGATTTTTCCCTGGGTCTTTGGGCGTGTATCCCACTCCGCCATGCCACTCCGCCAGGTGTTAGACCCCTTGAAACATTTTTTCCATCACTTTTGTGGCCAGCATAAATGTTTCTAGTTTTCAAAGTCCGCCTCACCATTGAAGTCTTTTGCGGTTCGCGAAAGTTTTCATGTTCGCAAACGTTTGCAGAAGTTCGCGGTTCGCAAACCGAAAATCGGAGGTTCGGGCCATCTCTAATTAGAAGGTTATTGCATGCAGTCTTATCTTATCTGTTTGTATGTAGTGACTCCTTTGTGAAGAGAGCTGAGCTTTTTATCTTCTCCTATCCCTCCAATGGATGGACACAGCAGCTGGGGGGCCCTTACTGATAATCAATTTCTACCTGAAAAGTTATTGCGATCAGAGCAGGATTATCCACCAGGCAACCTAGGCAGATGTTTGGGGCCAAGTGTGTGTCAAGGGGCCCATTAGCCACCTTCTTTGACCCATCTCCACTTCAGCTTACCAAAAGAACCACAAGGGGGTCCCAAATCTACTACTCAAATCTACTACCTGGCCTAGGGCTCAATTACATTTTATTCCATCTGGTTATCAGAGTGTGCTTTTCAGCAGTGTGTAGTTTCATATAGCAGGGAGCACCAAGTGGGATAACAAACTGTGTACTTTGCTGCAGGAAGCTCTTATCAGATCGCTGCAGTAAAACAGTATATTACAGTATAATATATATTCCTTCATCAGTCTACTTGCTCTGTGTTTATTCAGAGACTCTTATCAGCTGCAGAATTTGTTTTTGCAAGATTCAGTACATGAACCTGTCTGCATAACCACAGACGAGCTTATTTTTTTCAACAAATACAATTAACAATTTAATAATATACTATTCTTATGCAATGATAGCTCCAAGCGTTTTTTTTTGCTTTTCCCCCAGCTCACTTTTCTGTGAGCTGGGGGGAATTACTATTGTCTTCACCTAATATCTGTAAAATCCACAACTGTATGGGCAATAAAAAGCATGGAAAAAGCATGGAAACACATTTTTGTGTTATACCACTCTGTGATTCTTCTTTAAAGTCAGATTAACCACACCCTAAACAAAAATGTAAGTACCCACTCCTAGGTGCATAAAAGAACATTTGAAAACATTTTCTGTGTGTAAAAACATTCCTTTTCAATGCAAAAAGTAGTAAAAGTGTTTACTGTTTTTCTAATTTCTGGATGTAAGATGTTCACTTAAAGCTGAATCATCGCGAATACCTTCTATTTTAAGAAGGCAAACCACACTAAGCTCTGCTAATCATCAAATGTAATCATTTCCGGCTAGAAGCTCTCTGCCTCTTCTCCCCCTCCCTCCTATACGGAAAGTGTAAAAAAAAAAATAAGATTTTAAATGTGTGTGTATATATCAGGCATGGGCAAACTCGGCCCTCCAGCTGTTACGGAACTACAAGTCCCACAATGCATTTGCCTTTATGAGTCATGACTGTGGCTGTCAGACTCCTGCAATGCATTGTGGGACTGGTAGTTTCTTAACAGCTGGAGGGCCAAGTTTGCCCATGCCTGGTATATATACTGGGTATATATATATAATATAATTTATAATTACTTTATACTTTTTAACTTTATTTTATTTGCTATTTACAGACACTTTATAAGTTTATGTAATCCTTTCTAGGAGTGTGATATTCGTTTAGTCTCTTCAATGAACTGATCACTGTCACAGACAGTTTTGGTACCCCCCACCCAAGATATCATTGTAATATCATTAACATTTCACCACTTCTATTCATTTGGACAACACATTTTTCCCCTCTCTTTTCTTTTCATTAATTCACAACACTATATGAACCAATCTATATGTATTTATTGTATGTTTATATTGCTGGTAGCCTTGTAATTTGCACTGGAACATTGATTTTCAAGTCACCAGCAGCTGTGCATGGGGAGCACCCAGCATGTTAAGCTATCCTGCTGCAATCACTATTTGTAGCTCCCCTTCACTCTATTAATGTACAGTAATTTATAATAATTATTTTATAGCTTGAAACCCTGTCATTTGAACTCAAAATCTGAGTGGTGCGTCTCTGGGTTGAGCTACTCTGCCAGAACCACTTTAGTAAGCCTCCCATTACTAAAGGTGGGCACTAACGATCCAGTCTTTTTCATCCAATTTTATCAAATCTATGCAGTAAAACGGTAAACTGAGTGAATGGATTGAATGGATGATTTAGGCTGTCCATTTATATAAGAGAATAGAAATGGTAAGATTGGATGAAAAAGATTGGATCATTAGTGGCCACCATACGAATCCCAGTATTTATCGCCCCATCACCGCCCCATCAATGTTTCCATTGGTCCGCATGTCTCTTGTTTATTGGATCAGAGGCGTGTTCTAGATTGCAAAACACCATTGGTCCTAACTGACCAATAGAATCAATCTGCAGTAAGTAAGACTACTGTCTTATATTGGAGACCTCTTTAGCTCGGTAATCATTGCCAAACTGGCCCTGATGATACAAGGATGATCCTTGGGAAACGCGTCAGCCCACTGCATGCTTTTTATTATATTTTTTATGTCCAATAAATGTCTGTTACTTACCTATTAGCGCAAAGAGCCTTACCTTATCCTGATCAGGCCGAGGACTCATCTGGAGAGCTGCCATTAACGGCTTCCGTATTGCATTTTTGGATGGTGCTTTTACACATACGGAACGATAGAGGACAGATCAAAGTGGGTTTCCCATTCCCACTATAATATGCTTTGTCACAGGAGCCCTCAGTGGCTGACCGCACTTTGCCTTCTAAACGGTGCCAGCGCACAGATCGTGCGAACTCTGGTCGCAGTCAATGCGCAGGAACCGTTAAGAATTAGCCGCAGACAACTCAGAAGGGAGCCTGTGAGACACGGGTGATTACAACGTCACCTACTGGTTCAGAGTAAACTGCCACCACCGCGGTTACTATGGGACCGTGGGGCCCACTAACTGACTGACTAATCCTGCGAATAAAACGGTTAAACACACGATATTCTGTCTAGCCAACAACAAACAAACAGTAGCGTATCTTCAGAGACCCGGGATCATTTCTGTGTGTGCTGATAAGCAGGGTAGCGAAACAGTGAATGACTTGGGGAAAGTCGTTTATTCACGCAATATAAATAATTAATATATACAGACAATTATGAAAATCAACAATTATTGAAACAGTAATAGCCAGTATGAAAAATAAAAGAAGGGAGAAAAATACTTAGTTCCTGGAAAGATGTCCTGTTTGTGGGAAAAATCAGAGTTCTGGTTTCCAATCAAGTTCAAGCAAACGGTTTCAAGTTCTTAGAGTTCTTTGTTCAGATGGGTCAGCAAAATGGCCACCAGCCCTATGTCCTCTGGCTGGCAGCAGATTGTCATGAAGATGGTAAAGGGAGGAAGAACTTCTCAGGCAGCTCATTCACTTTTAATGGAGATGAGCTCAGAGGCGGGCTTCCAGAGTCGGCCCCCTAGGCCGGACTATGGTAATCACACCTGGGCAGGGGCTTTAGCAAATCCATAATCCTGACAGGTTCCCTAGGCCGACCTGCGCGGCCGGCACACAGATAATAATTACATATTCTCGATCCCCAGAACCTACCGATTAATATGATATCAAACTTGGGCATGTTTGCATGCCCGGTTACAAAACGGTGGAATTCCCAGCGTTCTGGTTAGGCTAGGGGCCCAAATTTAATATCAAAACACTCACAAGCTCCGGACCAGCAGAATGATATAACTTTCACATTTCTCCGATGTATGGTACTTCTAAAACATGCATAAAGATCATAACTCTATGTTTCCCTATCCTGGCTGAATGGTTCCGCTAAGTCTGCCCCCTGCTGGGATTAGCTTCCTTGGCTCTGAAAAGACTCCTGGTTTGTTAATTAACATCTCCATGCGATCAGCTAAGTGTCACCTGGTTCCCAGAGCCAAAAGGGAAATTGTGCCTTCCACAGGGAATATGTCCCAGCTAATTAACAGCTTCCCCCCAGGCTGTCACTGTAGCTTAGGAACAGCTGGGGAATCTGTCTTAGCTGAGGGATACTGTCTGAAGCGCAATCGATGCAGGAATCGAGTGCGATCGTTCTTTACTTCACGGGCGGTGCCAGGACGCGCCTGCGTCCCCGCAACCGTCCGTGACAGCCCTCCCCCTTGTCCGCGGCTCAGCCACTCATCCGCAAGATGTGTGGCGGCGCCGCTAACCTGGCTGACGGGCCTCGAGTTGCCGGTACGGCGGGAAAACCTATTGGAGCCTGTGGCTCGGTTCCCCTGGACTGGTCGCAGTCTGCTACCCTTAGGGTTGACCCAACATGGACCGTTCTGGACAGGGCGTTTGCGCCACTGCAGTCGGACGTGGTGTCTGCCGGGACTGCGGACAACGGGCAGTGGGTTGGTTAGGTCAACAGCCAGCCCACGCAGGGTTCCCCTGCTGAGTGGCTGTGGACCTAAGGGAACCCCGCGGGAATCCCTGGACCTTCCCAGCTCCTGACAGACGGCACATGCCCTGCAGTAGTTTGCTACATCCCTGTTCATCCGGGGCCAATAAAACTGTTTCCGAATACCGGCGAGTGTCTTGCGGACACCCGAGTGCCCGGTCAGAGGATTACCATGTGCGGATTTCAGCACATGTCCCCTAAACGCACTCGGGACCACAAGCCACTTGGTATTCGCGTGTGATCTACCGGTAGGGGGCTGTACAGACTCACTGTACAGTCTCCCACCTTCCCAGTACACCTTGAAAGCGGCCCCGTCTGCGAGGGGCTCAGCGGCTTGCTGCATGAGCACCTCCAGGCTTGGGTCACTTTGTAGTGCGGCTGAGAATACGGCGCTGTCAGTTCCAGCCAACTGGCTCATGTCACACGAGGCCAGCGGCTGAAAGGTCTCATCCCTGCGGTCAGAGGAGGGGGAGGAGGCCGGAACCCCCTCCACCTGTTCTGAGCTCAGGTTCTGAGCAGTGCAGCTGCGCGGTACTGCTAGCACAGGTACACTGTCAGAATGGCACAGACGGACAGTACTCCAATCATCATTGCATGCAGTAATGATATTGACAGGTATAGACATTTTTTCATTACAGACAGGTTGTACAGTAGACTCAGGTACAGTATCATCACAACAGACAGTCTGTACCTCAAACTCAGGTGCCTTTGAAGCAGGCACTATTGAACCTGGTACCCTTGAACTGGGCACATTCAACCCACCTCCCCCTGGTGCTCCCCCAAGTGTATAAAGTACCTGGTGGTGGGTGGAGAGTCCGTCTCCTCCCGTGAGCGACAAGGCGGTCGTGGCAGGTTCATAGTAGGACACAAGCTTGCCCAAATCAGTCCCTAGCAACACAGGGACTGGGAGATCCTTCATAACCCCAACAACCCTTTCTTGGACCCCTCCCACTCCCCAATCCAGCTTCACTCTGGCGTGGGCTATGTGAAAAAGGGTGCCTTCTACTCCAGTAAGGGCAAGGGATCGGCTGGAGCTGATGCTCTCCTTTGGCACAAGGTGTGAGTGAACTAACGTGATGTCAGCTCCGGTGTCTCGGAATCCGGTGACAACTTTGCCGTTCACTCTAACAAGTTGCTGCTGGTCGGTTCGGTCGCGGATTTCCTTTCCGCGGGCAAACAGGACAAAATCGGATGATCCAGGCTGTGATTCGCTGGCGGGTTGCCTCTGCTGTGGGTGAGGTGCAGGTGATGCAGATGATCCAGGTGCTGGTGGTGTCTGTCTCCGCTCCGGACAGTCGAATTTCATGTGTCCGGGCTGGCGGCAGTAGTGACAGGTGACCTCTCCAGGCGCTGCGGGCCTGGGTGCAGCAGCTGCGCTGGGTGGCCTCTGTGGCGGACGGCTCACAGGGGCAGGAGGGTCTGCCGAGGTATTGGGCTGACCTCCTCTCCAGCTGGATGGGACAGTTCTGCGGGGATCAGCCACCCGGGTAGTTGCAAAAGTCTCAGCAAGGTCTGCAGCGACAGTGGCTGAAGCCGGCCTGCGTTCTAACACAAACTGTCGTACATCAGCAGGGCAAATGTTCAGAAATTGTTCGAGGACTATCAAGTCCTCCAGGACGCCATAAGACCCTTTGGTGAGGCCTAGTGTCCACTGGCGGAGTGTGGTGAGCAAGCTGCTGACCACATCTCGGTACGAATCAGAAGACTTTTTCTGCCAGGCCCTGAACTTTTTCCGATAGGCTTCTGGCGTCAGCTGGTACTTAGTAATGATAGCGTCTTTTATAGCAGCATAATCATTATCCTTCTCCGCAGGCAATTCTGCGAAGGCATCAAGCGCTTTGTAGCGCAGCAACGGTGTCAGATGTCTGGCCCACTGGTCTTGGGACAGACGATACTGACGGCATGCTTTTTCAAAAGACCGCAAAAACAAGTCAATGTCAGTGTCTTTTTCAATATTAGCAAATTTAAATTTTGCACTTACGGGTGCTGCAGCTCCTTCAGCAGGGAGGCTGGGCGGTGAACTCCGGCTGGCCTGTTGCACCTTTGCCATGTTGAGCTCATGCTGTCGTCTCTCCCGCGCCTCTGCGGCATCCCTCTCCGCGTGGCGTTCAGCAGCAGCAGCAGCAGCTTTGCGTTCTGCAGATTGGCGCTCCTCACGCATGTACTGCAGGTACTTGTCCAGGTCAGTCTCCATCAGCTTTTGTAATGCCTGCTGCATTACCGGGTCAGCACCCATGGACAGTCCAGTACTGGCCAGTTCCGGGCGAGTAATGTCAGAAACTCTGGGATTGGGGTCCATACTGACAGTCTCTGGCGTAACTGTTGCAACAGGGCCCGCAGGATGCTCAACCTCTGTACGCCTAAGATCTTCAGCCTCTGGTTCCCCTTGATTGTCAGATGGGCTGGTATCCACCTCAGCGGACACTCCCGGCTCCCGCAGTTGCTGGGCATCCCATCTGGACAAGTCTGCTATCAGGTCCCGTTTTGTCTTGCGGAGGATGCCAATGCCCCTCTCTTCGCAAAAATTTTCCAGGTCTGCTAGGCACATGTTCTGGTAGTTCCCGGACATTTCCATGCCAAATAAAATAAAACTTTGGGGAAGGGGTACTGGCTACACAGTCTCTCTGTATATATAAAAAATATATTGCCTTCCAGCTACACCAACGAATTAGTTCGTTTCTCGATAGCGCTAGCGCTATCGCAGATACTTTCAGCACAACACAGATCCCACCGCTGCCTAACACTGTCACAGGAGCCCTTGTGGCTGACCGCACTTTGCCTTCTAAACGGTGCCAGCGCACAGATCGTGCGAACTCTGGTCGCAGTCAATGCGCAGGAACCGTTAAGAATTAGCCGCAGACAACTCAGAAGGGAGCCTGTGAGACACGGGTGATTACAACGTCACCTACTGGTTCAGAGTAAACTGCCACCACCGCGGTTACTATGGGACCGTGGGGCCCACTAACTGACTGACTAATCCTGCGAATAAAACGGTTAAACACACGATATTCTGTCTAGCCAACAACAAACAAACAGTAGCGTATCTTCAGAGACCCGGGATCATTTCTGTGTGTGCTGATAAGCAGGGTAGCGAAACAGTGAATGACTTGGGGAAAGTCGTTTATTCACGCAATATAAATAATTAATATATACAGACAATTATGAAAATCAACAATTATTGAAACAGTAATAGCCAGTATGAAAAATAAAAGAAGGGAGAAAAATACTTAGTTCCTGGAAAGATGTCCTGTTTGTGGGAAAAATCAGAGTTCTGGTTTCCAATCAAGTTCAAGCAAACGGTTTCAAGTTCTTAGAGTTCTTTGTTCAGATGGGTCAGCAAAATGGCCACCAGCCCTATGTCCTCTGGCTGGCAGCAGATTGTCATGAAGATGGTAAAGGGAGGAAGAACTTCTCAGGCAGCTCATTCACTTTTAATGGAGATGAGCTCAGAGGCGGGCTTCCAGAGTCGGCCCCCTAGGCCGGACTATGGTAATCACACCTGGGCAGGGGCTTTAGCAAATCCATAATCCTGACAGGTTCCCTAGGCCGACCTGCGCGGCCGGCACACAGATAATAATTACATATTCTCGATCCCCAGAACCTACCGATTAATATGATATCAAACTTGGGCATGTTTGCATGCCCGGTTACAAAACGGTGGAATTCCCAGCGTTCTGGTTAGGCTAGGGGCCCAAATTTAATATCAAAACACTCACAAGCTCCGGACCAGCAGAATGATATAACTTTCACATTTCTCCGATGTATGGTACTTCTAAAACATGCATAAAGATCATAACTCTATGTTTCCCTATCCTGGCTGAATGGTTCCGCTAAGTCTGCCCCCTGCTGGGATTAGCTTCCTTGGCTCTGAAAAGACTCCTGGTTTGTTAATTAACATCTCCATGCGATCAGCTAAGTGTCACCTGGTTCCCAGAGCCAAAAGGGAAATTGTGCCTTCCACAGGGAATATGTCCCAGCTAATTAACAGCTTCCCCCCAGGCTGTCACTGTAGCTTAGGAACAGCTGGGGAATCTGTCTTAGCTGAGGGATACTGTCTGAAGCGCAATCGATGCAGGAATCGAGTGCGATCGTTCTTTACTTCACGGGCGGTGCCAGGACGCGCCTGCGTCCCCGCAACCGTCCGTGACATGCTTGTATGCTGAACTGTCAGTATTGGCATTTACAGCCATCTACTTTGAGACGAGGATCTATTTTATAAACACAAGGTGCACTTCCTTCTTATCATCTTTCAGTTTCCAGCCGCACTGTGGTACTTTACGGATGAACAGCTGCATACTTGTGTTTTGTTTTGTTTTCAAATAATTTTTATTCAAAGAAGGCTATGAAACAGTCTTTGTTTGTACAATTTCCACAATATCAAAGATATCAGTGTAACAGATTATTAATAATGTTAACAGTTACAATAATATGATTGAAGAAAACACTTATTTTAGGAAATCCAGAACAGTTTGACATATTTTAGCTTTCTTTGTTTTTTTTCTTTTTTTTTTCTTTTTTTCTATGCATAACATAAACATAACAACCATTGTCAGATTGTAAGGGTTCCAATATGAGGAAAACTAATGTTTAGAGTAACCACAAGAGCCCATATAGGGCTGACCAATTGGACTCAGTAATATACTGCATCAACCTTCCCTCCCAGGAGGGAATGTGTCTAAACAAATATAGCACAGTAATGGCCTTAACAATATCTAAACCTACAATGTACAGATCCTGATGATGTTATCGTTCCCATCACACCTTCTTACTAACACATCGAATTTAGTCTATAACTTATCCAATAAAAACTGTCAGTGAGGTCCACACAGAAATCTATGGCTTCTTCCTTTTTCCTGAAACCAAGACAAATGCCCTAGACATACCCCGAAATATTCATCTCTAATAGGTGCATCAGGGTAAAAAGAGAAAATAGAAGGTTTAAATACCAACATCCAGAAACCCAAGAGTACCCGCAATATGTCTATTGAGGTACCATTTGGTATATTTAAATGGTTCCATGAGAGCTAGTAGATCCGTTTCTGAAACATAATGCTTGATGAATGGAATCCATAGTGTAAAAAATGTAGCTGTGTTTTTTGATTTACACTGTTCAGCATCAAATTTGTTGATATACATTAATTTGCTCATTGTATCAACTAGGTTTCTGGATGTTGGAGGAGATGAGTAAACCCATTGCGTTAAAATACATTTTTTGGCCGCTAGAAAAACCAAATGTTCGAGAGGTTTTAGTGGCGCATCTTTGTTGCTTGTAGCAGGGTCTGTAACATGAAAGAGAGTATCCCAGGGACTATTCCCTCTCTGTATTTTAGTTAGATTCAGACACATGTCGCGAGCCTCAAGCCAGAACTGTTGTATAATGGGACAAGACCATAATAAATGAAAAAGGTCTGGGTAGGAGTATGCACATTTCGGGCAGGAAGTCAGATAATCTGCCCTTCCCGTTGCTTGTTTAAAATTAAATGCATAGTATCCTTTATGTATGATTTTCATCTGCATTTCCCTCCACGTTTCCACCGTAATAGTCGAACAGACTGTTATCCAGCCTTTCTCTATCAGTGGGGCCATCACCTCCGTAGTGGTGTGTAACATTTTTGCCCAATAAGAGAGGTGCTTAAGGGGGGCAGTGCCAAGTTTAAATAGCCTCAATTCTGTATATAGGTCAGAAATTGATTTTTTTTCTTGTAGGGGGGCACTTGTGTTTTTAACATTGGAACTATTTACAGTGTGCTCCAAGTGAGGTCCCCCAAACTCCTCCCCCCCCCTTACCCATGGACTAGGAGTTTGCCATACAATTCTCCTTTACCGAAGTGACTCAGCCATGGCAACAGGTCTATTCAGCAGAGGAGGGAGGGGGTTCAGAGTGACGAGACCAGAGAGAGAGCGTGTCCTGGCTGGCAATGATAACATTTGCAGATTCGCAGAGCTGTCCACATTTAAACTGCTCTCTGCATTGAAAGTAAATGTTTTTACACACAAGGAATGCTTTCAAATGTTCTTTTTATGTACCTAAGAGTAAATACTTCAATTTTAGTTTAGGGAGTTTAGTCCCACTTTAAAAACAATGTTACATATAACCCCATGGGTGTGGTGTAGTTCGCTTTACAACAGATCCACGCACATAAGGCATTTAGTTATGAAAAACAACAGGTGGCTGGCAACATCTTTAGACCTCTCAGGAAATCTTTGCAGAGTGTTTGTTTACTGAGAGTTCTGAAGCCAGTATAAAATATACCATAAAAGTAGGTATCCTAATTATTCTACTGCATTCAACTATATGTCACTATAATGCCTCTTTAAAGGCAATCTGAGGTGAGAGGGATCTGGAAGCTGACATATTTATTTCCTTGCAAACAATGCCAGTTGCTTGGCAGTCCTGTTGATCTTTTTTGTAGTTAGTGTCTAAGTTGAAACCCTGGACCAAACATGGTTAATCTAGTAAATCCTGAGTCAGCTAAATCAGAGTACCTGATTTGCTGCATGCTTGTTCAGGGTCTATGGCTAAACGTATTAGAGACACAAGATCAGGAGGACTGCGTGGCAACTGGTATTGTATAAAAGGAAATAAATATGGCAGTCTCCATAACACTCGCACTTCTAGTTCATTTTAAGGGACAGTTTCTTGTTCTGATTAGAGAAGCGACCAAGTTATTGTGCTCTTCTAAGCAATGGAAATAATCCCTGGTGCTAGAAAGCAATTGACAGAAAAAAATCAATGTCAATTTTAAACATCCAAAATTCACTGTCATATCATAAAATGTGTAGAAAAACAAACTCGTGTAGTTCTGTTGTGGGCTGAAATGCATGGAAGCTAATTATTGTGAACCTCCAGATTGAGGATCCTGTATCACAGTTGACAGTAACCATTTATAATATTCCTGCCTGCCGTCACTCTATTGATTTTTTTATGATGACAGACGTATGTTTTGTGCTTTTGGTACATTCTGTGCTTTACCACTTGCGTCTCTACATGATGATTGTAAAATCTTGGACATACTGACTATAAACACTCATAGGAAACATACTGTACTCGCTTCATATACACAGTATATCCTGCAAACCATCACTGTTAGATGCTACACTCCAAAAAAGGAGAGGAACTAAGATGAGACAAAAGAAGCCGTAGTTAAGAACAGCTGTCTAAACTGATGTGAAATGAAATGCACTCTCATATAATGTGACAATTATACTGCATCAATAAGAGCTATGCAGGGATGAAGGGGGGAGAAAATGGTTCTTGGGATGATTAGGCATCCTGATAAAGGACAGATAATGGGATGGAATTTATTTGGTGCATATAATAAGAATATCTGTCAAACACAGTACAGCACAGTGACAAAGTACTGCCTCCTTCAGCTGTGCAGTTTATATCTGAGCTTCCAGGGTACCAGTAATAAAATGTACACTCTCAGTAGAACATATACAAAGCAGCACACTATAGCCGATTTAGGATATCTACCGACCGTACATATGTCTGTGGTATTTAGTTTTTTACTGTTAATTTATCTCTGGTATTTTTGTGGAGCTTAACCACTTCAGGTTCCGGGGTTTTTTACCCCTTTAAGGAAACCAGAGACCAATTAAAAAAAAAGTTTTATACATACCTGGGGCTTCCTCCAGCCCCATGCGCACGGATTGCTCCCACGCCGCCGTCCTCCGCTGCCTGCAGCTCCGATGGCCACCAGAGAGATACGTAAAGAGCACACTTCCTCTTGCGCAGACTGGCCACGACTGGCAGAACTAACGGGACCCGATATCGGAGCTGCAGGCAGAGGAGGACGGCAGCGTAGGAGAAATCCATGCGCATGGGGCTGGAGGAAACCCCAGGTATGTATAAAACTTTTTTTTTTTAATTAGTCTCTGGTACACTTTAAGGTTTCTGCCAATTTTGGCATATCAGCTGTGTGTCCCTATTGATACAGAAATAACTTTTTATCACCTATGTCATAAAAGTGATACATATATTTTTTTTTCAGGACAAACTAGGCTTTCTTTGGGTAATATTTTTTCCAAGTATTTTTTTAATGTCCCAGGCACTTTATCAAGAAAAATTAGGTGTAAGTGCAACAATTACACATTTTTTCATGTTTCTTCCTTCCTAATCTTTACATGACTAGTACAAAAGTTGCAAAACACCTCACAATACATTTCTTGGCTCATCCCGGTTAAAATGATACCATACATGCCATATTTCATCACTAGCTGGGTATGTAGCATACCATTATCGCCAGCCTTGTATGTCTGTTGCAATTGCATGCGGTCATTATGCCGCACAGTTTGGGGACCCCAGTGTTGTATAGATGCATTGCCAGGGAACATCACTTCAATACATCTATACAGTGTTGGGTCCCTGAGCTGTCGCCCTAGTGATCACATCCGCCCTAGTGATCACATGAGCGCTATGGGCAGCAGCCATTGCAGGTGTCCATGAATCTTAAGGCCAAGTATAGGTCACACAAAGGTTAATTAGTCTGGTAGGGGTTTATACTTTAAGTGGACCTGAACTCTTGCACTGGACAGAAGGAGACATATAGAAATGCACCCTGTATGTACTCAGAGATTTTAGTCTGTCCAATTCCCCCTCATCTGTGACTAATAACAAGTTGTAATTTGATCCCTTAGCTGTGTCAGTTGACTGGCACAGCAGAGAGCTCATTTGTAAACACAAGATGTTAACAATATGTATGCTCCTGTGAAAGCAGGAAATATACAAACTGCAGATTTACTCCAGGATTTGTATCCGCTGTAACAAAGATATGATTTTCCTGAAAAGTTATTATGCTGTTGCTTATTTTTTTCGAGCCGAGATAAGTTTAGTTTCGCTTTAACAAAAAAAACCTTTTTAATGGGATACTGTCACTTTAATTTAATCTCCCCCGAAACCCCCCCTCCCCCAGGTAACTTTATGTGAAGAAATGTGAACGATTGCTGGTAGCAGAAATCATTCAATGTTGGATGAGTGCAAAAGCTTGGCACTAGCGGCAGGGGCGTGCACGATCGCGGTGGCTTTTAGTGCTGGAGGTGAGTCTCAGGTCCAGGAACCTTTAGGGCCCTTTTACACTTTATGCGTTGATATGCATTAGTATGCGTCAGTATGCATTAGTACGCATCAGTATGCATCAGTATGCATTAGTACGCATCAGTATGCATTAGTACGCATCAGTATGCATTAGTACGCATCAGTATGCGTTGGTGTGCGTTTTTTCAATAGCAATGCATTGTGAAAAAGATTTCAGTTAAAACGCATTAAGTGGGAACTGTGCCAAAGGAAAATATGGACATTACTTTGAAAATCAGTTGTCCTTTTAGTTATAACTGAGAGCAATGATTAGAATAGCTAGTTTGGACAGGAGACTCACGCCCAGGAACCTAAAGTGGTTAAATGTTAAATTCCGTGTTTTAAAGGGTAACTGCATAGTTATACATTTTCTCACTTGTCAGTTGACATGTCAGTCAGGCCAGTAAAATAATTACATTTTTTTTATAGACACACATGACTGCAGTAGGGATTAGACTGTAAGGCCATCTGAGGGACAGGTAAGTGACAAGACTACATTCTCTGTACAGAGCTGTGGAAGGTGTCAGAACTATTTAAATATTAAATAATTAAGATGGTATTCATAGTATATGTGCACAAATTAATTTAGCTATACAGGTAAGGACCAGGGGCCGGATGATTGTAATTTACCCATTCATCGCAGAGATTAATCACTTCAGAACGAGATCAATTTTTTAAATATCAGTGCGGTTCCCATATATTCGCCAATAACTTTATTACTACTTATCACACCTAAATGATCTATATAATTTTTTTTCCAGGTCAAATTAGGCTTTTAGTGTGTGATTATTTTGTCTTTTTCTGTTAAAGCAGCGCAGCTTAATGAAAGGAGTTATGCGCACGTTACGCGCGGTAGTGCAGCGTAGTGTGCGCTGCTAAGTAGTACCCCGCACTCCTTGCTAATAACGACCACTCCACTGAACCCGCCTTGAGCCCCAGCACGTCGAGTGTCCTTAATGGACATCATCCCTACACTTTGATTAGCCCAATAGGCTACCTGTCACTTGATAACTCACGCTCCCCTCATTAAGCTGCGCTGCTTTAACAGAAAAAAAGACACCTTAATTCCAAATGCAATATTGTACTAGGGACATAATTTAGCAGTGCAGTTTACTGAATCAATCCCCTTATTTGTAATAATAATAGTAATATACCCTCATGGCTCCTAAGGTAACAATATATGTTTTTTCTTTTATAGTCTGTCACTTTGTTTACATTTTACAAGTCTTTTATTTTGATACAGAATATGTAAAAAATATAATTGCTTTTGATTTAGTTTGTGACTAAAAAAAATACACAAGACATGGGCCTCAACCCTAAAACTCTCTAAACTCTATTCTACTATTTATCACGGTTAAAATGTTATCACAAATGTCTCTTGTAGGTTTTCTAGAACTTTCCAAAGTTTGATCATAATTCTAAAAATGACTTTTTATGTTGGGTTGAGTTTGTCCCTACCTATTTTTTATGTGACGTGGGTCCAAGATTTAAGACACACCAAAATGTATTCTACAACTCGTTACGGTTAAAATGATAACACATGTGCCTAATTTAGTAATAAACTGGTGGTGCACTCTCCACAAATACACTGGATGTATATATACGTCCAGTTGTCATTAAAGTGAACCTCCAGACTAAAAATCGACTCAGCAGCACTGAAAAGGCCTAGTGTTTCTTTATCAGTTTCACAGCATCAGAACTTTGTTTCTCTTATACAAGCCTCATTTTTAGCTGCACAGAACTGCCCGGACAGAACTGCACAGAACTGCCCGGGCAGTTTTCTTCTGTGACCTTGAGACTGTACTGTGTACTCCTGTCTGTTTATTGCCTGAGGAAGCGGGAATATACCCGTGAAACGCGTTGCGGCTCTGTTCATGGAGTATGTGAATAAATTGTCTTTATCTTAAGCGACAGCATCGAGTCTATTTCTGAGTGGCCGGTCCACCGCCGCCACCCGAATATTTTAAACATTTTAGCATATTTTATCCTTTTGGCGCCTCTGTACATCTACTTGTCAAGATATCCACCCTTGGTGGTTGGAAGGGTGACAAACCCTCTTTTCCTTCTTCAGAGAGCGACATCTTAATCCTGAGTGGGGACAGGTCTAATCTCCCCACATGCCTATATAGTGGTTGCCTGAACGGTAACCCATGTTTGTAAGTATAATACTTACTCCACACTAATTCTCCCTGATCCAATACATACTACACTATATTGGGCTCTCGGTTTCTCTGTTTTATATTCCCCTTTAAGTGGTTAACTCAACAACCAGCCAAGCTGCTGACTAGATTGGTGACCAGCCTAGAGGTGCATACACACATGCGACTATAGTCGTTTGAAACGATCGTTCCCCGATCATTTCAAATGACGATCATTTAAAAAAAGCAGCCAACGACCATTAAGTCTAACGACGGACGAACTAGATCGTTAAAAATGAACAATCTAGCTTGGTGGATTTTTTCCAACGATGATCGTTTGCAAAAGTAGTACATCATTGGAAAACGGTCGTTTGTACTAGGCTTGACATGCGCTATTTCTCCAAGAACTTTTCATTTTTATGCGCAAGCGCAATAGTTGCTTTACGTGATGTAACGTTCGTTCTAACGATCAGATCGTTACACACCTTTGAAAGCTAACTTTACTTAGGTCGTTCTTTCGTCAATTAAAAGTTTGTTCGTCGTTCACAACGAACGATCGTTGTCGTATGTGTGAACGTAGCTTAGGAATCAGCCAGGTTGATTAACAGCCTAGTGTACAGCCAGCCATATAGTATGCAAACTCCTGCAGGCCTTCAATCAAGTATAGCGGGAGCCCTCTGGCAAAAGGTGATCCACCTCACTGAAATTCTTTCTCATGGTGACACAGGCAGAAGTAACAACAGAAAGGAGGTCTTCTCCATTTCCACACTACTGAAAATAAATATAAACAATTTCTTGGAGTTTAGCTTTATGAGGATAGCTTTATGAGGATAGCTTTATGAAAGCATGGTCAGCCCCAAATCCACCTATGATGCTTTCCATGCCATTATTTCCTCGTTTCCATTCAAGCAATTGCTAATATATGTTTTATTTCATTTTTGCATGACTTCCTTCAATCAGGAGGAAGCATCAGAAGAATATTAACTAGATAAGTGGTTGAAAATAAAGGTCATGAATAAATGCAATAAAGAGGATGTTATCCCTGTACAAATCTTTATTTATGCTTTTTTAAAATATATCTAATAAGACTGATACAGCCGCTTCCCTCCAGCATTTCCAGTAAAGCATCAGCCCTGTTTGGCTGTGGTGCATGATGCGTGGATCTGGGCAGGAAAGCCTCACATGTAATGATTTTATTATATTTTGATTGATGCGCCTATTGCCAAGCCTCACATAAATAGTCTGTGGAGTCTAGGAAAGTACGTGTGGCTGGTCAGAAACATCAAGCCCTCTGGAAAAATGTTTCTCTACATCCAGTCAAGGCACATTCATGCCGGATCACAAACTGCAAAGCTGTAAGGAATCAAATGTAGGTCACTAGTACCCGGAATGTGGAACACACAGAACATTGCCCAAAGGCTTTTTGTAAAAGCATCATTACTACAACTGGAGCCTACTTGTGCATTTCTGTGTATTCTTTGCATAGGCAGTTCTCTACAGCCTGTGCTGAACTGCTAGGTTGTTACCGCAGTAATAATGTAGCACTGTTGTCTTGAAGAGACTCTGTACTGTAAAATTCTTACAATAAAAAGCATACCATTCTATTCATTATGTTCTCCTGGGCCCCTCTGTGCTGTTTCTGCCACTCCCTGCTGCAATCCTGGCTTGCAATTGCCATTTTTATGCAGTGTTTAAGCCCAATCCACACAATACGATTCTATTTACGATCCGATTAAATCCAACATGTCCGATCGGGATTCGATTCAATTCAATTTGATTTGCCATTGTCTTGCAATGGCAAATCGAATTGAATCCTGATCGGACATGTTGGATTTAATCGGATCGTAAATAGAATCGTATCGTGTAGATTGGGCTTTACAAACAAAAAACATAGCAAGTGATAGGCTGAGAGTAGCTCAGTGTGTGAGTCATACAAAGTGTGCAGGGGGCCTGCAGAGGGTGTGCATAGCTTCTATCCAATCACAAGCAGCACAGCACATTGCAGCCTGACTGCCTCAGCCTGACAGAGCCGACAGAGGAGAGAAGATTAGATCATACAGTATAACAGAGATAATACAGCCACTGTGCAACTAGAAAAGGCTGCAGTTAGACAGAGCACATTAGGTATGGAACTTATAGGATAGAAGAAATAAGGATGAAAATTTTGTTACAGAGTCTCTTTAAGTTATAGATGTGTCAGGGACATTCTCTGTATAAATGATTAGGTACTCTATGTGTTTGTGTGTGGCTTGTAGCTTGTAGCTTCAAACCTTATTTCATGTTACTAGAAAAAAATATAGAATAGTGCTCCTTGAGGAATGCGTCAGGTCCCTGCATGCATTTTACTTCACCAATGGCCGCGATCAACCTGTAATTTATATCCAGAGAACATTCTACCAAGGATCCATTTGCTTCCCTGTATTCTTGTTCTGCCCACAGACATGTACCAGCATTACATGCGCTCCAAAAACAGTGGCACTTTACTTGGCCTAAGGAAGTGTGTTTGCACACACGAAATGCGTTGCCAGTGCTAATAAAAACAACTTAATCCTATTTAATTGTGTCATTTGAGAGGTAAGCCACCTCCACTCTTTTTCTGGTGTATTTTGTTTTTAACATAATTTCATCTCATTTTGTGGGTGCCTCTTCACCCTTGTTATGTACCAGCATTGGTGATGTTTTAAACCACACATCAACTATGTATGTATTTGTACTATGTATTTGCTGAATGTCCTGATTGTACAGTGTGTTGAACTAGTCATGTATCTGTTTTCCTCTATTTGTTTTGTACTATGAACAGTGCTACGGCAGATGTTGGCGCCATATAAAGAAAAAATAATAATAATTTAAAGTGGTATGAAACTTGGCATTTCTTCTTTGCTCTAATAGTATAGTATTTACTGCATTAAAATTACGAGGAAAAAAATGGTAGCAGAACAGTATTCAAACAAACACAGCACTTTTTTCTTCAGTGGAAAACTTATTTGGAGATGTGATTGCATTGTCTTTTATTTACATTTCCTTTTCAGCCAAATTTAGTAAACATTTTTAGCAATGCTGACACTCAACTGCAGGCTTAGCAGGAGAGAGTGGAGAGGGAAGGAGAGAAATTATCACTAGATTCTTTGTAAATTATAAATATAGCAGCTATGCAATAAAATGCAGTGGCAGCTTTAAAGTGGAATGAAACCCAGCATTTCTTCTTTGCTCTAATAGATTATTTACAGCATATTATATGCAACCAGCATTTTTTTTACTAGAACAGCATTCAAAGGGTTACACACAGGACTTGAAAGTTCAGTGCAGAGAAATCTGGACTCATCCGAAGTTGTAGATAATGTTATCTTGTGTTTAATTGTATCAAGTGAGGACTGTAAATAAACACTTATCCTATGCTGCCCGGTCCCCTGAACAAAGTCAGACAATTTAGAAAGCATTTCTGCTTGTTAGAACATGAATAAAGCAGGTATAAATAAAATGCAAAGTCAGCTTTCAGAGCAAAAAAGTGTACTTTGGGAACGTATAATTTCTAAATGAATACTAATACTTATGCACAAAAGCAAATATGATAACCGTATGGCATATAAAAAGTAGGAAAACATATTTTTTATTGAATATTATGTCAGGGTTTTATACCGCTTTAAGAGCAGATAAACTGTACTTTGGGACCTTGTCATTTGAAAACGAAAAGTTTCCAAATTACTTGTCGTTTACAAATGACAATGTTACTTGTGCATAAAAGCAAATATGATAACTGTGTGGGTAATAAAAAGAAAAACATGTTTTTATTGAATGTTATGTCAGAGTTTTATGCGGGCTTTAACCTTTTGGGGACCAAGTACGTTGAATCAATGTCCAGCAGGTGGTGCTACCGTTCTGACTGGACGTTGTTTCAATGTCCGCGCTAACGATCCGTCCCGACGCAATCGTGCGCACCGGAGAGGGGAGATTAAGCTGTCATATGACAGCTGGCAACTCCCCTCAGTGATCAGCAGCCATTGCGTATGGCTGCTGATCACGTGATCACTACGATCGCCGTCGGATCGTAGTGATCAATTTGCCACCTGCAGCAGTAGGGGGGAAAGAAGAGGATCCACTCACCTCCCTGCCGTTCCCGCGATTGGCGCCCCCCACCGCTCTTGCCGGCATTTCTGCTCCTTCTGACGTCAGCACCGGGTCCCGGCTTGATGACGTCATCAAGCCGCGACCCAGAACTGAGCGGCAGTAGTAGCTGAGATGCCGGCCGGAGTGGAGGGATCCGCTGCGGCTCTTCGCTGGAGCCTGGAAGGTGAGTGATTGCTGCTGACAAGGGGGGACAACTGGCCACACAGGGGGGAGACAGCCCAGCCAGACCCTGCAGGGATTCAGCTACCTGACCCCCCAAACGCGCCCCCCCCCCCTTCTGCAAAAATGCCAGGTCCTGAAGGGGGGTTAGGCGGCCGGTCCCGAAAGGGTTAAAAAAAAAAATAGAAATCAATAACATATGGCAGGGCTGACAGACATATTATTTTATAAAGATACAACTGTAAATGCACAGCAAATCTAATATCTGCACATGTATTCATGCATTTGTGTCTCAATTTGATTGTATGTAAAACGTGCCCAATGTACACATACTAGAGCAGTGATGGCTAACCTTGGCACTCCAGCTGTGGTGGAACTACAAGTCCCATGAGGCATTGCAATACTCTGACAGCTCTAAGCATAACTCGAGGAGGGAGAGGCATGATGGGATTTGTAGTTTTGTCACAGCTGGAGTGCCAAGGTTAGCCATCACTGTACTCAAGTGTGCATGACCTTTCAGCTATACTTCAACAAGGATCCCTGGATGTTCTGAACCCTGAAGCTCTTGTCATCTGTTAATAACTTCACACAACTCTCCCCAAACGCAGTAAAAAGCAGCGTCACGCATTGCAGCACTTTACAACATCCCCTTGACATTTCTACCGTGCAGGGAAAGGGCACACTTCACCTTATTTTTTTTTAATCATGATTAAATTTCATACCTGTGCCCTACACAGCCCTGGAACCTAACATTAATTCTCTTTAAGAGTTTCTCAGCTGTCATGAAAAATGTAGGTAGAGCAAGAGTGCAGGCACCCGTAACCGGAGAAGCTGTCACCCAGATTACATCTGATTTGCCTTAAATACTGAGATTAAGACCTTTAAATTCATTATAAGTAGTCTGGCCTTAACAGGAAATCATTGCGGCTTTCTGGAGCATGCTTCTGTGCGGCTCTGCAAAGTGCTTGACTTCTCTTATTATGTAAGTTATTGAATAAAAGCAGGCAATATGGACAAAAGAAGGGTTTTCTGGCCATGTGGAAAGAAATTGAACAGTATTATAATAAACTTACTCAACAGAGTGGCTGTAAAATGTCGAGGTGACTGTCTAGACATGTTACGCCGGTTACTAATGTAAGTAATAGTCCATTATGTGATGAGTAATCTTTCGCTAGATGCCATTTCACATGTCCTCCCAGTGTTAAGGTTTCCCGTGTGGCAGAAGTCCCCATCGCTGTCCTCCTGATAGCCAGTCACAAAGCTAAACAAAAAGTTACAAATCCTTGAGTTGAAGCAAACCTGAAATGAAAATACATTTATGAGATACTGAATTGCATGTGTAGTACCGCTAAAAAATAAAACATTAGTAGCAAAGAAAAGAGTCTCACATTGTTTTCCAGTACAGGAAGAGTTAAAAAAAAAATCTCCAGTTGTTATCTTTGCAAAAGAGCTTCTCTGAGCTCTCCGACCCACTGCGGAAAATAGAGCCCTGTTTTCTGAAGGACTTAAACAGCAAAGAAACAGTGAGAGACAGCTGCAGGAAAGTTCCAATGGTCATTATTTCTGCTTTGTTTTATAGCCTAAAAGACATAATGTGGTTTTAAAACTGCAACTGTGACCGTATGATGCAATGTTATTTAAAAAAAACAAAAACGATATAACGGAAATAAAAATATGAGACTCTTTTCTTGGCTACTAATGTCTTATTTGTTATCCATACTGATACTACACATACAATTCATTATATCTTACGGTTTTTTTTTTTTCACTTTAGGATTGCTTTAAAGGGGAGCTGACTATCATTTCATATTGTTTTCAGAAAATACAAAAGTCCCAAAAGAAACATTGACGTGTGTTACATGACTTAAAGTGTACCTGAACTCTTGCACAGGACACAAGGAAAACATAACAGAAAGACACCCTGTATGTATTTAGAGAGTTTAGCCTGTGTAATTCCCCCTCATTTGTGTCTAATCACTGGTTGTAATTTGGTACCTGTGTCACCTGACACAGGGGGGAGATCTGCCTATGGCAGATAAACAGATAAGCACATTTAAAAGCACAGGCTGTAAACATTATGTCTGCTTCCGTGAAATCAGGAAGTAGAAACTGTGAAGATTTAATTTAGGATTTGTATCAGCTGTAACAAAGAAATGTTTTTTTGTGTAATGGTTATTATGCTGTTGTGTATCTTTTAGAGCAGAGAGGAGTTCTGAGTTCAGGTCCGCTTTAAGCTAGAAAGAAGATATACGATAAGCTAACATGCAAGAACACATTTTGCTGTTTTGATGCAGCCTGGAATTCCCTGGCTACAGTTATTGAGTTATTCATGCTACTTCCTCTTGTCTAGAAAAACGAATTGTACTAGAGCTGTAAAATTCATTTTCACTAATTAATCTCTGGTATATGGCAGTTCACATAGAGCAATTAGCAGAAAGCTGTCATCAGCCAGACCTATTTATTAATCTGGAATTTGCTCTAAGAGTGGCATACAAGTGTTCACAAAATGATAATTATTGTTATTAGTGATGTATAGAGTGCCATCGCCTTCCGCAATGGCGAACAAAAGTGTATAGCAAAACATGGATACGTAACACTGAGGTGGTGAACAACATGAATGTAACAGTGGCTCAAACAGTTTGTTCCCTAATAAAATATACAGTGGTAGGAGAAAGCCTTCCTTGTAAGCTTACAATTTAAGGAACACATGAGGTTAGGCAGTGAGAAAACTGTATATCAAGGAGCAGTGAGCAAGTGGCAAATGGGAGCAGCAATTGAGGAGCGAGAGGAGAGGCAGCTGAGTCTGTATGGACTGAAGTGGTCCCACTCTGTAAGATGGCAAGTAACTGAGTTGTACTGTTATGGTCACCTCATAGCCATGGGAATAATTTAAATATGCTGCCCCCCCCCCCCCCACACACACACACACACAACACCACCTCTTCTGCCTGTGTGTGCTGATCTTTCCCTTGACTGCATAAAACCGCCTAAATAGCCTAAATGCACCGCACCCCCCTCGAAAAAAAATAAATATCTAAGCACAGGTAGCCTGTGTACGCTGCTTTTGACTCATCCCTCCTGCAGAGTGGTAGTGGTGGAATGTGATACTTGACCTGCTTCTGGCCACAGGACAGATTCTCCTCACTCCCCTCTTCATTGTAGCCATGCACCATACACCGCATTACAATTTATTATACAAATTATTATGCAAATTATATCTTCTCTGATTTTCCTAAATAGTTGATGCGAGTGGCAGTCAGCATCATTTTTAAATCCTCAACCATTAGAATATAATCCGAATGTTACTGCACAAACCTCCTAATGATAGGTGTTTAAAAAATAAAACACAGCAACACAGTTTCAAAACATTTCATAGGTTGTAAATAGCTGAAACGATCATTTGTTGAATTGAAGTAAAAGCTATTTTAAATTGAAAACATCTTATCAGGTCATATTATCATAGGTCCCGTTATTTGACAGCAGCTTCACGATTCTTGCATCCATTGAACTTGTGAGTTCTTGGACAGTTTCTGCTTGAATTTCTTTGCAGGATGTCAGAATAGCCTCCCAGAGTTGCTGTTTGGATGTAAACTGCCTCCCATCCTCATAGAGCTTTTATTTGAGGATGCTCCAAGGGTTCTCAATAGTATTGAGATCAGGTGGGGATGGGGCCACACCATGATTTTCTCTCCTTATATGCCAATAGCAGCCAATGATGCAGAGTTATTGATCGCAGCATGAAATCGTGCATTGTCATGCATGAAGATGATTTTTTCACGGAAAGCAGTTCTTCTTTTTATATCATGGAAGAAAGTGGTCAGTCAGAAACTCCACATACTTTTCAGAAGTAATTTTGACACCTTCAGGGATCCTAAAGGGGCCGACCAGCTCTCTTCCCATGATTCCATCCCAAAACATGACGCTGTCACTTCCTTGCTGACGTTGCAGCCTTGTTGAGACATGGTGGCCATCCACCAACCATCCACCACTCCGTACATCGGGACCATCCAGGGTTGACCAGTACTCATCAGTAAACAAGACTGAAAATTAGTTTTCATGTAGTTTTGGGCCCACTGCTTATGAGCATAAAAAGAGCCCTGAGACGCAATACTATAGTATCCAAACGTTTAATTAAAAAGCAAAATATTTAATCTATTAAATACAATTTGCATAATAATTTTGAACACGATGTACAGGACTATACTGAGCGCGCCCAGCCGGGCTGCAGCTCTCTTAAGCTGCTCCAGACCTTGTCTCAGATTTCTACACCTTTAAACCTATTTGTGCTGAAACTGGACTCAAAATACAGAGGATTTCCACCCACCACGACTAAGGCTACAACTACAACCAACCAGAACAATCGGATTACTTTGGATGGCAGAGATTTAAACTGGATTGAAATCCTCCATGAAGCTTACCACTGCTGAACACACCAAGCCTTCTAACAGCTGACCTGAAACAAGACCTTCAACCTCTCTGAAGACTTGATTGCCTGTGATTGCCCTCACTCCACCCTGTGAGTAATCCTTTATCCATTATCCAAGGCATATGCACCAAGTGATTATTTTCCACATTTATGTTATCATTTATCATCTAACTCTAAAACAAGGAACTTTACTTAAAATAAATCTATGATCCAACTCTGTGTAGGAATGAAAGGAGTTTGCACAGATCCCCTTTGATCTCAGCAGGACTCCAGAAGTACAAGCTATCAGAACAAGTCTATTGTTTCTAATGTCAACATACAAATACTCATCAAAGGACCTTTTCTCTGCCTGCCCTCCAAAGAATCAATTACAAATTAACACCTCACTAGCTCTCCTTTTAAAATCCTTTGGGATACTCAGGAAAAGCAGAAGGGGGCGGAGAGGTAGTGGATCCAAAAATAAACACCAGGGAAGCAACACCAGGCAAAGGATAACAAGTTTGACAGTGAAGCCTAAAAAACATCCCCAGCAAAGCCCAATCACAGCCACACTCTGCAACGCCAGATCGATAAATAATAAGACTGCAACTATACATGACCTAATAGAGCTCTCTGATTTGACCTTTTTGACAGAGACCTGGCTTGGGAAGCATGCAGGCCCAACTCTTGAAGCAACCGTGCCGACCAATTATTCAGTTTTGCACTGTGAGAGACAAGTCCGCAAGGGTGGGGGGGTTGCCATATGCTTCAGATCCTCTTTGAACATAAGGCCCCTGCCCATAGGCCCCACTGAAACCTTTGAATGCATTGCAGCCCAACTGTCAGCAGAAGTAAATATCAACATATTGCTCATATACCGCCCCCCAAAAAATGGTCCAGCCTTTCTTAAGGAAATATCTGAACTCTTATCCTGCCTAACAGTGGAACACCCTAGATGGATCATCCTGGGAGACTTCAATGCATGGGTGGATGATCACGACTCCCACCTAGGAAGTGAACTACTTCTCATAATGAATGAACTGGGTCTCTCTCAGGCTGTCAACCTCCCCACCCACAAGAAAGGGCACACCCTGGATCTTATATTTCATTCCGGACTTTTAATATCACACATGGATATAAACCCAGTGGTATGGTCAGACCACCACACCATCCACTTCTCTCTGACAGCACCAGCGATAAAACACAGAGGGAAAGAACTCATAAAATACCGTTCACTGAAAGATGTCTCACCCCAGCACGTTCAGAATACCCTCAACTTCGACGCATTAACCAATCATTGCGCAGACCCAGACTCCATGGCCCTGATGTACAACCACGCAGTGTCATCTGCCTATGACGCCCTTGCTCCAGTTCGCATTAAACGGTCTACACCACTTCACCATGCACGGTGGTTTGACAGCTCACTAAAGGACATGAAGAAAGAAGTGCGCAGACTAGAAAGGAAGTGGCGAAAATCCCAGAATTCAAAAGATAAACACACCCTTGTCTCTCACCTGGAAAACTACCAAAATGCGATCACCAAGAAAAAATCCTTCTACCTATCACAGGAGATCGCAAAGGCCGCCAACAGGCCAGCCCAACTATTCCGCACAGTTGATAGACTATGTAATCCATCCTGTCTAAAACCTACTATAACTCCCTCAAAGGAGCTATGTGAGAAATTTGCTTGCTACTTTGCTGACAAAGTATCCTCTATTCGGTCTCTCATTCAATCCATAGCACCCAAGACTCATGCAACTCCTGGAAATAGCTGCAAAAACAACCTAACACCCTGGACTGACTTCAAAAGTATTAGTGAGGAAGAGATCTCAGACATCCTCCGTCGCCTCCGCCAGACAACCTGCGACCTGGACCAACTAAACATATGCTGAAATGCCCTGACCTGCTTGGTCCAGCATTTCACAAAATAGTAAATTGCTCTCTGCAAGCAGGGAGGTTTCCTACCTCTCTAAAAGAAGGAATCATCAAGCCCCTTCTTAAAAAACCTTCCATGGATCCAGATGCTATGAGCAGCTACAGACCTGTCTCCAACCTCCCCTCCTTAGGTAAAGTTATTGAAAAGGCTGTCTATCTGCAACTTGAAACCAGGCTGTCAGTAAACAACATCCCGGACCCTCTACAATCTGGCTTTAAGAAACACCACAGCTGTGAAACAGCCCTCATCCAAGTCTGCAACGATCTGCTCATGGCAAGGGACAGAGGGGAATGCTCCATCCTAATCCTGTTGGATCTCTCAGCGGCTTTTGATACAGTTGACCACGAAATCCTGCTTAACAGACTGCAGGAGTACTGTGGCATCAGTGGATCAGTCCTCCAGTGGTTCAGATCATTCCTGACTGACAGAACACAGAGAGTATCCCTAGGACCTATAATGTCCAAACCTGCACCTCTACAATTCGGAGTGCCACAAGGTTCAATCCTATCCCCTCTGCTGTTTGCAATCTACATGTTGCCACTCGGCACACTTATCCAACGACATGGCCTGACGTACCACTGCTACGCCGATGACACACAGCTATACCTGTCCTTCAAACCTGGTGGAACAGACCCTACCCCAAAAATAAACTCTTGCTTAGCTGAGCTAGAGGCATGGATGAATAACTGGTTGAAACTGAATGCTGACAAAACTGAGGTCCTGTTTGTCCAAGGCCAGTGCCCGCCATCCAAACAGCTCTATCCTAAAGCAACACCAATCAGGATTGGGAATTCAGACATAAACAGCTCCAACCTTGTGCGCAGCCTTGGCGTACTAATCGATGGGGAATTGAGTTTCAGAAACCAAATTTCATCTGTAGTTAAATCCTCCTTCTTTCATCTGAAGAACATTGCAAAGATTAAACATCTGATTCCCCCAGAGGATCTTCCAACCCTAGTCCACGCCTTCATCACATCACGACTGGACTACTGCAATGCCCTTTATGTTGGCCTCCCCAAAAAGGACCTGCGTCGCCTGCAATTAGTGCAGAATTCTGCTGCCAGATTGCTAACAAACCAGCCTCGCCACTGTCACATTACACCGATCCTTCGCTCACTGCACTGGCTACCAGTAGAATGGAGAATACTCTTCAAGATTGGACTGCTGACATTCAGATCCCTGCACAGTCTGGGCCCTGGATACATGAAGGACTTGCTAAAGCTGCACCACACCTCTCACAACCTCAGATCAGCAAGTTCTGTAAACTTGGTCACTCCCAGAGTGCACCTCAAAAAATCTGGAGATAGAGCCTTCTGCCATGCTGCCCCTACTCTCTGGAACTCCCTACCACACCCAGTAAAGACAGCACCATCCCTGGAGCTATTCAAATCCAGACTGAAAAGCTACCTGTTTAGCCTGGCATTTCCAGAGTTATAAAATTTCTTCCTCTGTACCACGATGGTCTGAGCCATGCTTATGCGCTTTGAGTCCCACGGAAGAAAAGCGCTTTACAAATGTTATTTGTTGTTGTTGTTGTTGTTGTGGTCCCACCTATGCATGTCATGTGACATGCGTCAGAAGCTGCAAGGAGATAGGCTGTGGGTTGCCGAGATGCACTGAAGAGGACTAAGGAGCACCTATCCTGGCTCTGGAATGAGGTAAAGTATGATGCTCTGCTGTCGCTACTCTGCACCTAACAACAGGATATGGCCCTCTTAGGCCCCATTTACACTTAATCAGTTGGTATGCGTTAGTGTGTGTTAGTGTGCGTTTTTTCCATAACAGTAAATTGGGAAGAAGATTTCAGTTAAAACGTGTTAAGTGTGAACTATGCCACAGGAAAACATGGACATTACTTTGAAAATCAGTTTTATTTCAGTTATAACTGGGAGCAACTGATTAAGTGTAAAAGGGCCTTAGCCTCCGGGCCCTCCACTATAGCTCCGCCTCTGCTTGTAGCTCAGCTTTCTGCAGAAATAGAAAGCAAACAGATTCTTTACACATTCCACAACACTTTCTTACAAAAGCTAATTTTTTCCTTAGTTATATAAATGTTATGCTGCATATCCTTAGTAATAGGCTGTGTACACTGCCAGGTAGCCAACATACCTAAACATTTACATCAGCATCTAACAGTATACATTCCCTGGCTCCTGAGCTGACTACCCCATAACTTCAGCTGGATATTTAATCTATTGAGTATTATCACAGATATATGCTGTAAAAAAAAAATGTGCTTTTGTTTTGCGACAGACCTGGCCCTGTGTCCTCACTCCTGGTAGGAGCAACCCACATTGTAAGACCATGAAAGTAGAAAAGGAATAAGATGAAACGGGACCCTTGGCAAGATAACAGATTTTGCCCACCGCTGATGATCACCCGTTTTTGTTTTTTTAAACGATTTGGTGAGGTCTAGCAACCACCAGGCCCCTGGACTCTCTCCAGGCCCTAGGTAACTGCCTAGATTTACCTAGTAGATGATCCGGCTCTGCATGAAAGGGAACAAGACTGACCTGTGCTGCGGGGAGAGACTCTTGGCTCACCTAAGACTATTTTTTAAGTTGTTAAAGATTTGTTGCGGTTTGAATTGGTGCTGCTGTAATCTGAATACTACAGAGGGAGTATTTAGCATCTACTGTCTCTAAACATTTACAAATGCAAGATAAATACAATAATCTCAGCAATGAGTGAGCTTATCCACACTTTGATTCAAAAGTGACGAGTTTAGGATGGTGGAAAGGAACATAACAAATTGATATAGTAATTACACTGAATGTACTACATGTGGTGACAAGGCAATTATAAAAGTAATAATAATAAAAAGAGGGGACAACGGACACAAAAAGTGTCAAATACTTGTGTATGCATAAGATTTACATTTTCCCATAGTAAAATGCACTACGAATTAAAATTGTCCTATGTTGCTGTCACTTACAGCATGCAGTAAAAATTTGACAGGTTTTGAACTAGTCTATCTCCTCATGGGGAAATCCAAGGATTTTCTTTATTTTCAAAAGCACTTACTGAACAGCAGTTGCTCAGTCCAACTGTCAAAATAATGTGCAAATGAATACGCAGGCTGGTCAATCCAGAGAGTACTTTTGTAACAAATAATGGAAATACTGACAATCCCCCATCATAAGATGAAGCCGTCACTAACCTGTCTAATCTGTCTGATTTGTATTACCTACTGTAAGTGACAGCCACATAGGAAGAAAAAGTGAATTACAGTGCATTTTACTCTGGAAGGAATGTATGTCTTATATGTATGTTTATATGTACAGTAGATAAATATTTTACTCTGACTACTCTGTATTTAGATATACTGTATATGAACAATGTTTTCTTGTTTTCAGTGAAATGTTGTAACTCGAGTCCTTTGTAAATAGGGGATGGTCTGTACTTAAAGGAACACTATCGTGAAAATCGTAAAATTTCAAATACTTGTAAACACATACAACTAAGAAGTACATTTCTTCCAGAGTAAAATGAGCCATAAATTAATTTTCTCCTATGTTGCTGTCACTTACAGTAGGTAGTAGAAATCTGACAGAAGTGACAGATTTTGGACTAGTCTATCTCCTCATGGGGGATTCTCAGGGTTTTCTTTTCAAAAGCATTACGTTAATGGCAGTTGCTCTGTCCAACTGTCAAAAAAGTGTGCAGCGAGCAGAGAGGCTAGCCAGCAATCCTTTTCAGGGAATTACTTTATAAAGAATAAAAGCCATGCTGAGAATCCCCCATGAAGAGATAGACTAGCTCAAAACCTGTCGGTTCTGTCAGATTTCTACTACCTACTCACTGTAAGTGACAGCAACATAGGAGAAAAGTAATTTATGGCTCATTTTACTCTGGAAAAAACCATACTTCTTATTTGTATGTTTACAAGTATTTTACATTTTACGATTTCCAAGATAGTGGTCCTTTAGAATGTCATAATTTTTCACAATAGTGGGCCTTTACCTAACTTTACATCTAAGCTAAACAGAACGTGACGGCCGATGGTGGACTTTATAAGAGGCTAGCTTCTGCCTACATTGTAGAATTTTCAAAGGCAATATTCTCCATCTTGACATTAATCTAATAAAACTACAGAAGGATTCCTTGCATAATAAGAGCTGAGAAGGTTTATGTATTCCAGGCATAGTGCAGCCCCATTTCTTCCTGCTGTTACTGTGAGTAATGAAAGCAGCAAGAACATAACACATTTTCAGAACCAGTAAACTCCTCACAGCTTCATTGTAATTCAGGTTAAATATTCTGTACACTTTCAGCCAATGCTCCAGCTCTATGTATTTGTTGTTGAATATTCATTTCACAATTTCAGCTGTATGTGTCCCTGTGTTCTCATTGCCTTGTCCTATCCTGTGTGTGTTCCTGTGTTCTCATTGCCTTTGCCTTGTCCTATCCTGTGTGTGTCCCTGTGTTCTTATTGCCTTGTCCTATCCTGTGTGTGTTCCTGTGTTCTCATTGCCTTTGCCTTGTCCTATCCTGTGTGTGTCCCTGTGTTCTCGTAGCCTTGTGCTATCTTGTGTGTTTCCCTGTGTTCTCATTGCCTTGTCCTATCCTGTGTGTGTCCCTGTGTTCTCATAGCCTTGTGCTATCTTGTGTGTGTCCCTGTGTTCTCATTGCCTTGTCCTATCCTGTGTGTGTACCTGTGTTCTTATTGCCTTGTCCTATCTTGTGTGTGTCCCTGTGTTCTCATTGCCCTGTCCTATCCTGTGTGTCCCACTGTGTTCTCATTGCCTTGTCCTATCTTGTGTGTGTCCCTGTGTTCTCATTGCTTTGTCCTATCTTGTGTGTGTCCCTGTGTTCTCATTGCCCTGTCGTGTACCTGTATTCTCATTGCCTTGTCCTATCTTGTGTGTGTCCCTTTGTTCTCAGTGCCCTGTCGTATACTGTGTGTGTCCCTGTTTTCTCATTGCCTTGTCCTATGTTGTGTGTGTCCCTGTGTTCTCAGTGCCCTGTCGTATTCTGGGTGTGCCCCTGTGTTCTCATTGCCTTGTCCTATCTTGTGTGTGTCCCTGTTTTCTCATTGCCTTGTCCTATCTTGTGTGTGTCCCTGTTTTCTCATTGCCTTGTCCTATCTTGTGTGTGTCCCTGTGTTCTCATTGCTTTGTCTTATCTTGTGTGTGTCCCTGTGTTCTCATTGCCCTGTCGTATACTGTGTGTACCTGTGTTCTCATTGCCTTGTCCTATGTTGTGTGTGTCCCTGTGTTCTCAGTGCCCTGTCGTATTCTGTGTGTCCCCCTGTGTTCTCATTGCCTTGTCCCATCTTGTGTGTGTCCCTGTGTTCTCATTGCCCTGTCGTATACTGTGTGTACCTGTGTTCTCATTGCCTTGGCCTGTCCTGTGTTTGTTCCTGTGTTCTCAATGCTTTGTCCTATCCTGTGTGTGTCCCTGTGTTCTCATTGCTTTGCCCTGTCCCATGTGTGTCCCTGTGTTCCCACTGCATTGTCCTATCCTGTGTGTGTCCCTGTGTTCTTATTGCTTTGTCCTGTCCCATGTGTGTCCCTGTATTCTCACTGCATTGTCCTATCCTGTGTGTGACATGTCCCTGTGTTCTCATTGCTTTGTCCTGTCCCGTGTGTGTCCCTGTGTTCTCAATGCCTTGTCCTATCCTGTCTGTGACACGTCCCTGTGTTCTCATTGCCTTGTCCTGTCCCGTGTGTGTCCCTGTGTTCTCATTGCCTTGTCCTGTCCCGTGTGTGTCCCTGTGTTCTCACTGCATTGTCCTATCCTGTGTGTGACACGTCCCTGTGTTCTCATTGCTTTGTCCTGTCCCGTGTGTGTCCTTGTGTTCTCAATGCCTTGTCCTATCCTGTCTGTGACACGTCCCTGTGTTCTCATTGCCTTGTCCTATCCTGTGTGAGACATGTCCCTGTGTTCTCACTGCCTTGTCCTGTCCCGTGTGTGTCCCTGTGTTCTCGTTGCCTTGTCCTATCCTGTGTGTCACATCCTTGTGTTCTCATTGCTTTGTCCTGTCCTGCGTGTGTCCTTGTGTTCTCATTGCTTTGTCCTGTTCTGTGTGTGTCCCTGTGTTCTCATTGCCTTGTCCTATCCTGTGACAACTAATGTTACTGTTCAGATTCAGGTTAATGTCAAATTCATCCTAAAACACTGAAGATTCATATTCAGATTCTGTATCGTCAAATGCAATTTATCATCCATTCTATTACCATACACATGATGTATGTCTGCCTTTACTCACCCACATTCTGTGCTTTCAAGTTCTCCTATATTCTATAGACTACCCCCCTCCAACCATTATCTTCTCATTCACAACAAGAGTAATATTTACATAAGTTTGTCCTATTTTTTTATTTATTTATTTATTTAGCGCTGACATCTTCCACATCGCTTTACAGAGTATATACTTGTGTCATTAAGTGTCCCTCAGAGGGGCTCACAATCTAATCCGTACAATAGTCATATGCCCATAATAGTTTAAGACCAATGTGGTTGAAAGCAAATGAACGTATCTGTATACTTGGACATACTATACGGATGAGGGAGGAGGCCTACACAAACATGGAAGAACATACAAACTCCATGCAGATATTGTCCTGGCCTAGATTCAAACCAGGCACCCTAATGATATAAGGGGAGAGTGCTACCCACTGCATTTACATTATTATTTGTTTGGACACCAGGATGCTTATCTGTACAAAAGTTACATCATGCATCTGCTGATTTTATAATATAAGTAAAATATTGGAATATATTAGCCTTTGAAGGAGCAGCCTCTGAGCTGCAAATCATGCATCAGGCAAGGCACATATGCACGATTTATACATTATATATATATATATATATATATATATATATATACGATTTTGTTGCTATAATGTGCCACTAATTGTTATCTGTACTCTGTACTGATGGATATTATGGATATTATATACTGTACATGTACCTGTTAATATATATTTTAAATTCTATTATAAGATAAGTGTTTTAAAAAGCATAAAGATCTGTATACTCAGAGGATTTACAAATACAATGTGCTTATTAAAGAGGAACTGTAACCAAAATAACATATTTAATAATTTTTTTGCAATATTTATTTATAAATGATTTAGTCAGTGTTTGCCCATTGTAAAATCTTTCCTCTCTCTGAACTACTTTGTGAAATTTATCACGGGTTGCTACATCTTGAGTACTGTCAGGTGATCTCTATGGAATGTGCATTTATTGAGAGTTCCAAAGCCAGTACAAAATAAACCTGATCTCCCAGAATGCTCTGGGGAAGGTGGGGTTTCCACATGATAAACAGCCTAAGTTGTGCCTCAGTGGGAGGAGGGGGGTTACATACCAGCTAATATATTGCTATATGAAGTGTCTTTATTCATGCTGAAACCAGGAAAGTACTGTAAAAGTGGATATCTTGAATAATTTACTGCATACTACTATATGTTACAGTTCCTCTTTAAACCCCCTTTTCCCCCTGTTTTTATCTAGGGCTCTTCTGTTCTATCCTTTTAATGGATGGTTGCTCATGTTTATTGAGGATGGTGACAGGAACCTTTCTTTCGCTTCTCTTTCTTGTTATTTTTTGAAAGGCATAATTTCTTCACACATTCATTTCCTTTGGATTTGACTTTGGCCATATTTTGTCTTCCTTGCTTTTGGCACTCAGTGCCCTGTGTATAGAGCTAACTGCCCCAACACTGCAAGCCACACATACTACAGCTGCTGGAGGCAGGAAGAGATGGATGGATTTTTTTTTCAGTTTCAGAAAACTCAATGAAATTATGTTGCACTTTTCTATGAATATGTTTGAATGATTTTCTATAGTACACCAGTCTACTTGCATACTGCCATAAATAATAACAATGAATGGAAGCACAAGTGCAATTTCAAACAATTGGGACTTTCATGTAAATGTAGTAAATAGTCTTATATCATTGTAATTGCTTGTAATTATAACAAATCACAGGTCACTGAACAGCAGTAAAAAAATGATAAAAATGCATTGAATATATGAAAGCAGATGGCCCTCCAGTGCTTGAAAGGTAAGGCTGCCTTTGCCCTAGAAATGGAAAAAATAGAGGACAAAAGATAAAAGTAGGTCAAAAATGGAGAACAGTTGTAATGTGAATGAAAAAGCTCCCTAGATAATCAGTGAGTCACTGACAGCCTTCTTCTTTCATTCCAAGAAGCAAAACATCTTCATATATCAAAACAGCTTTAAGTCGTGGGCGATACCTTAGCATAAAGGATTAAATCGTATGCTTATTATGTGACAGGAAAAAAAGAGCTAGAATTCCACTTACTATTCGTATATAGATTTAAAGCAAAACTGCTACTTTACATACTTTGTCTAAAAAAATAATATTGTCATCCCCGTGGGATAAAATCAATAGTAAATCAAATGTAATCTTTGTTTAGATGCTAAAAAAGGCTTCCAATCCGTTCATGTTCCCTCTGCTGTAATCACATGATTATGCTTACAGGAAGCTGTTGACTGATGCATGCAGTAGACATCTAATGGTGGGCATACACGAGTTGACCCGGCGGCTCGGTTAGCCGCCTGATCGACCCCCGCCGCGTCCCCGCGCGGCCGGATCGATTCCCGCTCGTCCCCGCGGGCGCTCCTTATCTTCCACTCGATTCCCTGCTATTGTCCACCCACGGGGATCGAGCGGGGTATCGATACGGCGGGTCATCGGACCTGTCAGAAATTATCAATCGAGCCATCAGTGGCTCGTTTGATATAAGGGCGCATCGGCCCGTGTATGCCCAGCATAAGTCAGCTGCTTTACTTATGCATAATTCTGTGACACAGCCTGGGTAATAAGAAAATAAGGTATTTTAGTATGAAAACAAAAATGACCTTTACACAAGGCCGGATTTATACCTTTTCCGCCAATAGGCCAAGTATGTTGGGTCTCCCCTTCCAAGTGGATCAGTGCTTCTCCGTATTCCATGTGCAGCCCCCTCTTCCATGCATAACATCCATATACTGCAGCCCCTCTCTTTCATTTACAACGCTCTTGTACATCAGCTTCCCTTTTCATGTGTTGCGCCCCATTTGCAGCCTTCGCTTTCATATGTAGCAATCCCTATTTCATGTCCATTCCCCCCCTTGGGCTGCCTTTTTGGCAGAGGCGTAGCTAGGGTTTTCAGCGCCCGGGGACAAAGACTATTAATGCGCCCCCTAAGGTGAAGGGGCGTGGCCAAATATGGGCGTGGTTATGGGTGGAGCCAAACGTACATGGAGGTTAGCAGGCTCACGCTCACCCACCCTCCCTCAGTAGGTACCTTCCAGCATGTTCCAAGACAAATTCAGCAATCATGAGCTCCCCCCCATCAAGACAAATTCCGCAATCATGAGCAAACATGACCAACTCAGCAATCATGAGGCCCCTAACAAGACAAATTTAGCAATCATGAGGCCCCCAACAAGACAAATTCAGCAATCATGAGGCCCCTAACAAGACAAATTCAGCGATCTTGAGGCCCCCAACAAATCATGAGACCCCCAACAAGACAAATTCAGTAACCATGAGGCCCCCAACAAGACAAATTCAGCAGTCATGAGGCACATAAATAGACAGCATTTCACATAAATAGGCAGAATGCCCCCTTAATATGGTAGACACCTCTCACCTGGCAGCAGTTCCCCAAAATACACTCAATCTGACAGCAGTGGTTCCCCAAAAATAGGTAGCCCCAGTATAGGTGGCCAGCAGTATAGATGTCCCCAGAACAGGTAGCCAGGAGTAGAGATGTCCACAGAACAGGTAGCCAGGGGTATATGTGCCCAGTATATGTAGGCAGGGGTATGTGTCCCCAGTATATGTAGCCAGAGGTATATGTGCCCAGTATATGTAGCCAGGGGTATATGTGCCCAGTATATATAGTCAGGGGTATATGTGCCCAGTATATATAGTCAGGGGTATATGTGCCCAGTATATGTAGCCAGGGGTATATGCCCAGTATATGTAGTTAGGGGTATATGTGCCCAATATATGTAGGCAGGGGTATATGTGCCCAGAGTAGGTAGCCAGGGGTATATATGTGCCCAGAGTAGGTAGCCAGGGGTATATGTGCCCAGAGTAGGTAGCCAGGGGTATATATGTGCCCAGAGTAGGTAGCCAGGGGTATATGTGCCCAGAGTAGGTAGCCAGGGGTATAGGTGCCCAGAGTAGGTAGCCAGGGGTATATATGTGCCCAGAGTAGGTAGCCAGGGGTATAGGTGCCCAGAGTAGGTAGCCAGGGGTATAGGTGCCCAGAGTAGGTAGCCAGGGGTATAGGTGCCCAGAGTAGGTAGCCAGGGGTATAGGTGCCCAGAGTAGGTAGCCAGGGGTATAGGTGCCCAGAGTAGGTAGCCAGGGGTATAGGTGCCCAGAGTAGGTAGCCAGGGGTATAGGTGCCCAGAGTAGGTAGCCAGGGGTATATATGTGCCCAGAGTAGGTAGCCAGGGGTATAGGTGCCCAGAGTAGGTAGCCAGGGGTATATATGTGCCCAGAGTAGGTAGCCAGGGGTATAGGTGCCCAGAGTAGGTAGCCAGGGGTATAGGTGCCCAGAGTAGGTAGCCAGGGGTATATATGTGCCCAGAGTAGGTAGCCAGGGGTATATATGTGCCCAGAGTAGGTAGCCAGGGGTATATATGTGCCCAAAGTAGGTAGCCAGGGGTATATATGTGCCCAGAGTAGGTAGCCAGGGGTATATATGTGCCCAGAGTAGGTAGCCAGGGGTATATATGTGCCCAGAGTAGGTAGCCAGGGGTATATATGTGCCCAGAGTAGGTAGCCAGGGGTATATATGTGCCCAGAGTAGGTAGCCAGGGGTATATATGTGCCCAGAGTAGGTAGCCAGGGGTATATATGTGCCCAGAGTAGGTAGCCAGGGGTATATATGTGCCCAGAGTAGGTAGCCAGGTCAGGTGTCCCCCTCCCCAGCAGGAGGGGAGCAGCGCAGAGAAGAGAAAGAGCTGCTCTCTCTCCCTCGCTGTCCCCTCCAATGTCTGTCCGGGACGGTGCTGGCAGCCGCGGGCGGAACTTACCTCCGTCTCTCGCAGCGCAGGATGGATCTGCCGCTACTCTGGTCTGGTCCAGACCAGAGCAGCGGCTGCGCACCCGAACTTCCGCCCGGCGCTGGAGCGAGACGGAGGTGAGTTCCGCCCGCCGCTGCCAGCCACCCGGACATTGGAGGGGACAGCGAGGGAGGGAGAGCACCTAAGGTGAGGGAAGGAGGGGGGATATGGCCCCCGTTCCCCACCGTCCGCACAGCTCTCTCTTCTCTGCGCTGCTCTCCTCAGGTCTCCGCAACAAAACAAAAAAAACCCCGAAGCTCAGCTGGGCGCCCTTGGGGACCCGGCGCCCCGGGGCACTTGTCCTACCCCGACCCCCCCTAGCTCCGCGCCTGCTTTTTGGCCTTTAAAAAAATCTGGCCTTGCTTTTACAATGCTATATATTTTATGATACAGGGATTGCAGGTCATTCTTTTAAAACACAGTATATGTGGCGACTGTTGTTCCACTTAAGCTGTTGTCCAGGGTTGACTTATTGAGCACACAGACCATAGGCTGGTGCTGTTCTAAGGTGGAGCTATTCACAAGCTGCACTACAAATATTCTCCAGAAAAACATTATTTTATTTATTTATTTTATTTCTATCCGCATGAATGGTTTAAATGTTGGTTTAAAGGTTGTGGAATGGAAAAACCCTTACAAGGCATGGTCCAATTAGCCCCAAAAGGGAAAAAAATTCCTTCCCGACTCCAGATGGCAATCAGATAAAATCAGATAAAATCCCTTGATCAACATCATTAGGCGTTACCTAGTAATTGTAGCCATGGATGTCTTTCAATGCAAGGAAAGCATCTAAGCCACCTTTAAATGCAGGTATAGAGTTTGCCATAACGACTTCCTGTGGCAATGCATTCCACATCTTAATCACTCTTACTGTAAAGAACCCTTTCCTAAATAAATGGCTAAAACGGTTTTCCTCCATGCGCAGATCATGTCATCTAGTCCTTTGAGAAGGCCTAGGGACAAAAAGCTAATCCGCCAAGCTATTATATTGCCCTCTGATGTATTTATACATGTTAATTAGATCCCCTCTAATGCGTCTTTTCTCTAGACTAAATAAACCCAGTTTATCTAACCTTTCTTGGTAAGTGAGACCTTCCATCCCATGTATCAATTTTGTTGCTCGTCTCTGCACCTGCTCTAAAACTGCAATATCTTTTTTGTAATGTGATGCCCAGAACTGAATTCCATATTCCAGATGTGGCGTTACTAGAGAGTTAAACAGGGGCAATATTTTGCTAGCATCTCGAGTTTTTATTTCCCTTTTAATGCATCTCAAAATTTTGTTAGCTTTAGCTGCAGCGGCTTGGCATTGAGTACGATTATTTAACTTGTTGTCGATGAGTACTCCTAAGTCCTTCTCCAAGTTTGACGTCCCCAACTGTATCCCATTTATTTTGTATGGTGCTAGACCATTGGTACGACCAAAATGCATGACTTTACATTTTTCAACATTGAATTTCATCTGCCATGTATGTGCCCATATAGCCATCCTATCCAGATCCTGTTGCAATATAACACTATCTTCCTGAGAGTTGATGATTCTGCACAATTTTGTATCATCTGCAAAAATAGCAACATTGCTCACTACTGCATCTACTAGGTCATTAATAAATAAATTGAAGAGCACTGGACCCAGTACAGACCCCTGTGGGACCCCACTGCTAACAGTCTTCCATTTTGAGTATGATCCATTGACCACAACTCTTTGTTTTCTGTCCATTAGCCAGTTCCCTATCCATGCACACAGACTCTTCCCCAGTCCTTGCATCCTCAACTTTTGCACCAGACTTTTGTGGGGAACAGTGTCGAAGGCCTTTGCAAAGTCCAAGTATATCACATCTACAGCATTCCCAATATCCACATTAGCGTTCACTACCTCATAAAAGCTAAGCATGTTAGTCAAACAGGACCTGTCTTTAGTAAACCCATGTTGATGCTGAGAAATAAGATTATTTTCTACTATGAAGTCATGTATAGTATCTCTTAGTAACCCCCTTAAATAGTTTGCATACAAATGATGTTAAGCTTACAGGTCTATAATTTCCTGGATCTGATTTTTTGCCCTTCTTAAATAATGGCAAAACGTGGGCTGTACGCCAATCCACTGGGACTCTGGCAGGTGAAAGAAAATCACAAAAGATAAAATAAAGGGGTTTATCTATAACTGAACCTAATTCCCTTAGGACCCGAGGATGCATGCCATCCGGGCCAGGTGCCTTGTCTTCTTCCTGTGTTAAGTATTTAATATTACAGTTGGAAGATTGAGACTCTTCTGCATCTGTAATTTGCAACAGTGCAGTTTCCTTTGTAAAGAAAGCATTTAATAACTCTGCCTTACCTTGGCCATCCACCATTGAGTTCCCACCCTCATCCTTTAGGGGTCCTATACAGTCAACCTTTCTTTTTTTAGAGTTGATGTACTTGTAAAACTTTTTGGGGTTAGATTTGATATCCCTAGCGATTTTATTTTCAGCTTCTAACTTTGCCAGCCTAATTTCTTTTTTACAATTTTTATTGCACTCCTTATAATTGCTTAGTGCAGCCTCGGTCCCCTCCTTATAGGCATTCTTTTTCCTCTTCATTTTATCTCTAACCTTTCTATTCATCCATAGAGGCCTTTTTTTATTCCTAGACATTTTGTTTCCATATGGTATATACATACTACAATATTGATTGAGAATAAGTTTAAAAGCTTGCCATTTCCCTTCAGTGTCCTCCCCTTGTAGTACATTATCCCAGTTCACCAAACTTAGTGCCTGCCTAAGTTGATTGAACTTTGCTTTTCTAAAATTCATAGTTTTAGTGGTCCCGATGCCCCGTGGCCTATCAGTCACCAGATCAAACGTTATCATGTTGTGATCACTATTTCCCAAATGTTCTTGAACCTGCACATTTGATACATTATCTGGTCTATTAGAAATGATCAGATCCAGTAACGCATTCCCCCTAGTTGGTTCCGTTACCATTTGAGTCAAGCAATTGTCCTGTAGTGCTGTCAGAAATCTGCTGCTTTTACCAGAATGGGTAGCCTCAATACCCCAGTCAATGTTTGGAAAGTTGAAGTCACCCATAAATATGACCTCATTTTTACTTGCAGCTTTTTCAATCTGCTGTAGTAATCGCAGTTCTGCAGATTCATTAATATGAGGTGGCCTGTAGCATACCCCAATAAGCAATTGGCAACTTTTATTTCCACCATGAATATTTACCCAAATGGACTCCA
The DNA here is from genome assembly GCF_040937935.1 of Hyperolius riggenbachi. Classification (NCBI taxonomy): domain Eukaryota; kingdom Metazoa; phylum Chordata; class Amphibia; order Anura; family Hyperoliidae; genus Hyperolius; species Hyperolius riggenbachi. The sequence continues at coordinate 190,935,682 of NC_090649.1, forward strand.
CATCTTCGCAATCTTCCTCCATCTCATCGTTGAGGACAGCTGTAAAAGAATTCTTAACAAAGAGACAAACCCCTCCACCTTTTTTCCCTGTTCTATCCTTCTTAAACACATTGTATCCTCAAAAATTCACTATCCAGTCATGGCTTTCATCCATCCATGTCTCGGTTATTCCCACAATGTCATAGCCTTTGCCATTCAGAATGAACTCTAGTTGGTCTATTTTATTTGCAAGGCTCCGAGCATTGGTTACCATTAACTTTATATTTTTACCACCACATTTACCAATTTTGTTTACATGAAATGGGCTACTTGAAGTTTTACCAACCTCCTTAATCTTTACACTGTCAACAACCTCCTCTCCACCCCCCATAATGTTAGGCTCCCACTGTCTTTTTACCTTATCTTGTCTATGTATTGAGACTTTATCCTCCCGCCTCCCCCCAGATCCTAGTTTAAAATCTCCTCCAAATAGTTTTCGTTCGATTTCAATTTAAAAATCGTGGCTGCCATCTTGGCTATGTTACAACTTCTGAATCACCCCTGTCTTCTCTGTTAGAGAAGTGCATCACTGAATGAAGCAGGAAGAGGAAGTGACACGCATGGCCATTGCAAGAGGCGTCATAGCATGACTGTTGGAAGTCGTCTGGCTTAAAGGCATGCCCATAAGAGGTGCTCGGAAGTCCCTTTAATCCTGCCATTGAATTATCTGGGAGGAAGAGAGGGGTTTGCTGTCATTCTTTTACAACTTTACAACTGTGTAGCATTGTTATTAGCTCAGAGATAAATAGTGTTATCTAGGATTTTGTAGGGAGGGGATTGCAGAGACTTATTTTCACGTCATGGGGCAGGAAGTAGTTAAAGATTACCTGGATGCCATATTTATTCCCTTTCTAAACTGAGAACTGACTTATGACCGATCTTTTGTTTTCATTAGCTTTGAGGTTACACACCTGTAACAAACCTGCAGCCAATGGAGTCAGAGCACTAGTTGTTGTCAGTGATTCGGAAATGACAGGAATCCGAGATTTCTGCAAAACAATCCGGTGGGTAGTATTTTCAAAAGAGAGACATTGATGTTGCTTTGAATATTCTTTCCAGCTCAGGTTACCTTTATTGAATAACAGTTGAGTGTTTGGAAGGTGTGGAGGAAGAGTTTGCTATTTTTATTAAAGAATTGAAAATTCCATTCACTTTCCAAATCATCGATTGTAGCAGCAAATACTTTTGCTTTAAAGGAAACATCCAAGCAAAAAAAAGATCCACTTACCTGGGGCTTCCTCCAGCCCATGGCAGCCGGTCTGGGGATGGAGGAAGGCCCAGGTAAGTGGATCTTTTTTTTTATTTTTTTAGTTTGGACACTTAAAGTGAACCTAAAGGCAACCAAAAAAAATGAGATTAACTCACCTGGGGCTTCCCTCAGCCCCCTGCAGCCGATCGGTGCCCTCGCAGCTCCGGTCAGATGCTTCTGGACCCGCCGGCGACGACTTCCGATTTCGCCGTCACCGGCCGACAGGCATGGGAACGCGAGTGATTCTTCGCGTTCCCAGCCTGTATATCGCCCCTTATGCTGCTATTGCAGCCTCCTGGCCGCAATAGCAGCATAGGGGGCGATATACAGGCTGGGAACGTGAAGAATCACTCGCGTTCCCATGCCTGTCGGCCGGTGACGGCCAAACCGGAAGTGTTCGCCGGCGGGTCCTGGGCCATCGGAGCGGAGCTGCGAGGGCACCGATCGTCTGCAGGGGGCTGAGGGAAGCCCCAGGTGAGTTAATCTCTTTTTTTTTTTTTTACTTTAGGTTATCTTTAAGAGGCCCATACACCCATACAGACCCATTTCATTCTGAAATCTATTGGAAATCTGTTCATAGTGTGTGGCACACATCAGATAGATTCCTGTCAGATTCGACTTGAGAGGCATCTGACAGAAATCTATCTGATGCTCCAATATGCTGCAAATCTATAAGTGTATGGCCACCTTTATTTTAAGAGTTAACCTGAGAAGTGGCAGCTCTAGAAATTTTAAACACAGTCTTTAGTTGTTAATCCGTCCCTTTATCACACTGTCTCTGTACTTTGTACACAGGTTCTCTAGTAAAGAAAAAGCTGTCACACAGCACAGTATAAAGGTTTCTTGGCTGTTTACTGATCAGCTTAGCTGGCAACAATACAATGTCCATAAATCCTGCAAAGGGTGTTTACTAGTAGCACTTACTAAGAAGTAACTGTTTACTGAATAACTGAATCCTCAGCATAACATGCCCATGTAGTTTTGCAGTCTCATTTAACACATTGATATTTCTTAAGGGGCCCATACACCTAACGATTTTCCCGCCGAAATACTGCCGCTTCGATCACAGTGATCGAAACGGCCGTGAAATCGCCGCGCACACCGCTGACAGAACAATGAATTTCCGTCCGAAATCCATCGTTCCCGACGACTCCCGTCGATCCATCCGTGGGGAAGATTTTTCTCGGTCGCCGGCGGGTCGGGAGTGCGTCGATTGCCCGATGACCGACGCAATACAGCGGGTATACATTACCTGTTCCGCCGGCGCGAGTCCCCTGTCTTCTCCGCCTGGTCCCGGCATCTTCTCCGCACCAGCTTCCGCATCCCGGCATCCAGCATAACTTCCTGTGTCACTGCAGTGACAGCGAAAGTACAAATAGAGGGCGCTCTATTTGAACTTCCGCTGTCACTGGAGTGACAGAAAGTTATACGTGGATGCCGGCCGGGAACCGATGCGGAAAAGATGCCGGGACCAGGCTGAGAAGACAGCGGTGGACCAGGGGACTCGCGCCGGCAGAGCAGGTAATGTATGCAGGGGGGCGGCAGCAGCGGCAGCTCCACAGATTGTGATCGGTTTCAAACAATCTGTTTGCAGTAAAGGTGGCCATACGATCCCTCTCTAATCAGATTCGATCAAAGAGGGATCTATCTTTTGGTCGAATCTGATGGCAAATCGACCAGTGTATGGCCACCTTTAGATGATGTCTTGCCGTAGCAGGAAACAGTTGGATTTGGCACACCTATATAGTACACAATACAATATTCTATATCACAAGTGCCTGCAATGTAACTTCTACTCTATACTCCTGTTTATGTACTTTTATATAATGTAAGATCTGAGGAATCTGTATGGCTGATAGTGTGATGAAACTACTCCCACAGTGTGATGTCAAGACCATGGTCCTGACAGTTTGCTGTCTGTGAACCTTGTTGCATTGTGGGAAATAACAGCTTTTTCCAACTGCCAAGCAAGCGATACCACCCTTTGCGCATAGAACTCTCAGCAACGGACATTCTGCACAGATCACCTGGCAAAACTAAAGATGTCACCAGCAGTGATAAATTTCAGAATGTAACTCAAGGAGAGGAAGGATTTTACTTTGGGCAAACACTGACTTAATAATCTGTAAATGAATATTGTTAACAATTATTTTATTCACTACAGTCCCTTCAGAAGGTCAGAAGGTCCAGAAGTGCGGGGCCCAGCCACGGATAGCAAATCAAGTCAAAATTTTGCTGGTGAGCATTGTAGATAGGGGCTGACGCAATGTTAAAAATATGAGGCTTGTAATTAGTTTGTGCTATAACTCTTTAGGGCATGCATAATAAACCTTTTAACCAAGCTGTTGGTTATGCCAGCTTTATATTTTAACCTAAACCTGATCTTAACACTAGCCAAACCCTCAAACTAATCCTTTCCTAACCATAACCTGACCTGACCTTCCCAAGCCCTGAAGATAATGCCAAGATGAACTACTTGTCCGACTGTGAGGACTCATATGCATATCCCACTTCGGGTGAAGCCCTTCTTCACCACACATTTCATAGCTCCAAACCCACATGAGCTCAGGATGCAGTCAGTGTAACGCTATAAAAATATGGAGTGGCTGTCCTAAGAGCTCTGCCAACATCCTGTCTCTGCATAATGCAGCACTCGGTGTTCCACATACTCTGGCACTACTTCACCATGCTTTCTCAATACAACCAATCTGCAATGAATGCTAGGGATCACAACCCAAAGTAAATATATCACTATATTAATGTTTTTCCCTCATATGGAGGCCAGGGAGCCTATCATGCAGTTTGCTGCTTTTGGCATTAATGTCGCTATAGTTGATTAACACTAAATTCTCAATTAACCCTCTGCACAGTGCCAATACTTCAATTCGTTTAAATATAAATAGTTTGGTTTTCAGCTTGAGTGGTAATAAATGGTGTGATACACACACAAAAAGTAACCTTGGTTGGCATAGATGAAGCTGTAACTCCCACTCTGCAGCCCCTATGAACTAGAAGGTAATAGTCTATTTTTATGTTATATTTAATTACACTCTATTTTAAAGCTGTTCATTTTCCCTGCAGGTGCTGTTGTAATGCTGCTGCAAGTTAAAAAAAGGAAAAAAATAACGTAATATTAATAATATGCATGGAATATCCCAGCTATAATACTCTGTAATACGTTCATCCGGACACCTTTCTAGATCTGTTTTCACACAGGTAGTCAGAACATTCTTTGCCTTTCAAGAAGAAGAAGAAAATCTTTTATTTAAAAAAAAAAAATCCGTACTGTAAGATCTTAGGGGTTGAAGCACTAACTGCCAGTAATATTGCCAGGCGCAGACAGTGCAGGCAATATTACTGTAATTATCGCCAACAGAATACTGTGAATTATGCAATTAGCTCAACCCTGTGGTTCATGGGTAATGTAAGCACTGCCTACGGTACCATGCATTACTGGTATAATGCACGTTACTATAGGAATGCTCATGTTTATCATGTATAGCGGGCCGCTCTAATTGTGTAACACGCGGGACACTGCTGGTGGTAGTAATGTTAACATTGCCTTACGCAGCCTGCCTAGGTCACGGGAATGTCCATTTACTTGGAGATAGCCAGGCTTCTCCATAATTTTCTTTCTGATGTCTCCAGTCAACTCTCTGCTTTTTCCCTGTTTAGTGTGGTAACATGATAATACTAGGATGTTGTGTCCACTTTTCTCCAAGGTGAATCAATAACTGCATGATTGAAGGCACATCTAAAAAATGGTTTGAAAAATTCAGATTAAATTATTTAAAAACAAAAAGTGGAGGAGCACTCATGCATAAGGAGGAACTAGCGGCCGCCAGAGCCTATTTTTTGACCATGTTGTCATTTTAATGACTGACAAATAAAGAGCTAATTTTTTATTTTTCCTATTTTTGTGTGGTGCCAGCCTTTTTCTGCATACAGATTAAATTATTTATGATTTTCTTCTGAATGTACCTGACAAATGTGTTCAGGCAATTTCAGGGTATATTTGAAGCATAAGCTGTACTATTTTAATGGTTGTAATCAGGGTGGGAAGATGTTGGCATAGCCAAAGTTATGCCATCTCCATGTTGCATGCCAAATGCCCTCCAAACAATTCTGCATTTCTTCTTTGCTCTAAAAGATTATTTACAGCTTTAAACTTACTACCATAAAAAATGGTAGCAGAACAGCATTCAAACAGTTAAACACAGCACTTCTTCTTCAGTGGGAAGCTTAATGCCGACGTTAAATCCGAACTCAAGTGATAACATTATCTATTCAGCTACTGTTTGTAAACATTGCTGTGCAGTGTATCAGCATGCACAGATAGAAGACGGTAAAAGCAGCAGAGAAATCTCACTGGGCACATAAAAATATGTAAATACAGCAGTTGTGCAATAAAATGCAATTGCAGCTTTTAGAGCAGATAAACTGTACTTTGGGAACTTGTAATTTGTAAATGGACAATAATTCTTGTGCACAAAAGCAAATATAACTGTATGAGTAATAAAAAGTAGGAACCATGTTATTATGTCAGAGTTGAATCCCGCTTTAACTACACCAATAGCTGTTCTGTCCTCAGAGCGTAGCTAGTCCACAAACAAATACAGTGGTTAATGCCATGAACTACTGATCAAGATGGAAGGATTGCCTTGGTGCCGAGAATTTGAAGCAGACTAACTTTGCTTCACACTCAGGATCTGTTGCAGCTACTGTGTGACCTAAATTGTATATACGATTAAGGCCTCTTGCACACTACATGCGATTCTGATTTTTTTATACAATCCAATTTATTCCGATTTAAAACAAGTATTGTATGTTGCTGCGTTTTCTTTTAATCGGAATCAACAATTGGATCGCATAAAAAAATCTGAATCGCATATAGTGTTCAAGAGGCCTAAAATACCTCTTAAAGAGACACTGAAGCGAAAAAAAAATTATGATATTATGATTTGTATGTGTAGTACAGCTAAGAAATAAAACATTAAGATCAGATACATTAGTCTAATTGTTTCCAGTATAGGATGAGTTGAGAAACTCCAGTTGTTATCTCTATGCAAACAAGCCATTAAGCTCTCCGACTAAGTTTGTCGTGGAGAGGGCTGTTATCTGACTTTTATTATCTCAAGTGTTATTGTACTAGAGTTCATTACTTTACAGACTGCTCTGAAAGACTCATTTTGAATGCTGAGTGTTGTGTAATCTGCACATATTATAGAATAATGCAATGTTAGAAAAAACACTATATACCTGAAAATAAAAGTATGAGAATATTTTCTTTGCTGCTAATCTTCTAGTAATTATTCATAGCACACAACTAATTCACTATATCATATTTTTTTTTTTCGCTTCAGTGTCTCTTTAAAGTATACCAGAGCTGAACTAAATGCAAAAATCGATACATACCCGCAGCTTCCTCCAGCAGCATAAGCCCGTCTGAGTCCCACGCCGTCCTCCCACGATCTGCTGTTTAGCAGCGATCAGCCCTGGTAATAGGCTCAGATGGATTTAGTGTAGGTCTTCTGCGCTTGCGCGGAGGTCTTGCGCATGCGCAATAGACCCGGACGGACGGGTCTGAGCCCTATTACTGGGGCCGATCGTGGCTGAACGGCAGATCATGGGAGGACGGCGTGGGACTCAGAAGGGCTTATGCTGCTGGAGGAAGTTGCGGGTAAGTATTGATTTTTGCATTAATTCAGCTCTGGTACACTTTAACTACTTCAGGACCATAGGCTTACACCCCCTAGTGACCAGGCTATTTTTTACAATTGAGGGCTCTGCAGCTTTAAAAGCTTGCTGCAGAGCCATACCACACAGCACACAAATCAACCCCCCCCCCCCCCCCTCCTCCCCCTTTCTGCCCACCAACAGAGCTTTCTGTTGATGGGCTCTGATCGCTGCTGTTTATTTGGGGTTTTTTTTAATAAGCTGACCGTCCAGTTGTGAAGGCGGAAATGTTGGGATAGTGGTGTGCAGCCTGGCGGGAGAGGCGGACACACAGGACATGTAGCACATTCTGTTTGTGAGAAAACGCGGAAAAGCCGCCGCATATGCCAAGAGCGAGGTGGCTGACTCCGCGTCCAAAGCGGCGGTTTGCACGCATGGACACGCGTCTGGTAGTATGGTGGAATGCGGAAAAGCCGCCGCATGTCCTGACAGCAAAGCGGCTGTTTCCGCGTCCAACGCGGCGGTTTGCATGCAGCAGCATGCGCTTGGTGTGGCTGGGTCTGTTAGTGCACATAGGCAGATGGAGAGCTACGCGCGCGCGGGCCTGAACTCAGGACCTTTATACCAGCAGGGGAAGTGTCAGCTGATCAGGAAGATCAGCTGATTCCTGCAGGACTCATGATTGGCTGAATGGCTCGGGCGGGGCGGCAGAGTCCAGCAACTATATATTCTGCTGCTTGTCAGTTGCTGGTTGTCTGCCATTGCTAACACTTGCGTGAAGGCACTGAGACCTTAGCTAGACCCGACAGTGTGCCAGAACCGGCTGGAGCTGGGAATCCACACTGAGTCAGATTCTTGATAGCTTAAAGTACTAATTGAATTGTATTATTTGTTAGACCAGTTCCAGGGTGTTGAGATCAAGGCCCTCACACCCCAGACTAGGAATACTGTGTATCTTCTGTGTATTCTCTAGCATAGTTCCAGGGTGTTGATGATCACGGAACTCACACCCAAGACTAGGGAATTGTATTATCATTTGTGTTATGCTCCAGACTAGTTCCAGGGTGTTGTGAATACGGACCTCACACCCCAGACTAGGTTGTGTTATTACTGTGTTACGTTAGCCCAGTTCAGGGCAAAACCTTACATATTAGCAGCAGAGCTTCCTGCATCCCAGCCTTGGTCCCTCGCTCAGGGGTCCACAGGCTACAGGCATATCACCCACCGCTCAGGGGTGAATTCCTCAGGAGTATAGGCCGCCAGCTCCTCTGGTGGTCTTTACTCAGAGTTGTTATTCTCTCTGGTGTCTAGAGGTTAGACATATCTGATTATTGATGATTCCGCAGATCCTCAATAATCGGGTATATCTGTATTCTTGGGGATACTGCGGATCGCCAAGGATCATATTCTCTCTCTGGTTGCTGACACCGATCGTTACACTGTTGCACCCTGGGTTAGTGGTCTCACTTATTCCTATACATGAGGTAAAAAGCCTAAATAGTTGTAAGATGAAAGATTGCTATGGTCAGCAAAAACACTTTTCTATAACAATTTCTTTAAAAAGAATGACCCTTGTGATTTTCAATTAGAACATTTTAGTTAATGCATTTCTGTTCAGCGTGAATTTAGCAGATGGGTCTTTTTTCATCCATATCAGCTAGCAATTCTGGTGCTGGTAACAAGTTATAATTTAGACTAGTCACCAGTCCATATAAAGCAATGAAGACGCAACTACTTAGAACATTTTTAGCACTTTCAGAGAAGTTAATTATAACCCTTTCAGCCCATAAAGATAATTACTGTCTGCAAGAAACAAAGAATGTGTTTGATGTTCATTGATTTCACTTTCCATAGTAAATGTCACTATTGCATTTGCATTCCATTTACAGTGGGTTGCAAAAGTATTCGGCCCCCTTGAAGTTTTCCACATTTTGTCACATTACTGCCACAAACATGCATCAATTTTATTGGAATTCCATGTGAAAGACCAATACAAAGTGGTGTACATGTGAGAAGTGGATCTAAAATCACACATTCCAAACATTTTTTACAAATAAATAACTGCAAAGTGGGGTGTGCGTAATTATTCGGCCCCCTGAGTAAATACTTTGTAGAACCATCTTTTTGCTGCAATTACAGCTGCCAGTCTTTTAGGGTATGTCTCTACCAGCTTTGCACATCTAGAGACTGAAATCCTTGCCCATTCTTCTTTGCAAAACAGCTCCAGCTCAGTCAGATTAGATGGACAGCGTTTGTGAACAGCAGTTTTCAGATCTTGCCACAGATTCTCGATTGGATTTAGATCTGGACTTTGACTGGGCCATTCTAACACATAGATATGTTTTGTTTTAAACCATTCCATTGTTGCCCTGGCTTTATGTTTAGGGTCATTGTCCTGCTGGAAGGTGAACCTCCGCCCCAGTCTCAAGTCTTTTGCAGTCTCCAAGAGGTTTTCTTCCAAGTTTGCCCTGTATTTGGCTCCATCCATCTTCCCATCAACTCTGACCAGCTTCCCTGTCCCTGCTGAAGAGATGCACCCCCTGAGCATGATGCTGCCACCACCATATTTGACAGTGGGGATGGTGTGTTCAGAGTGATGTGCAGTGTTAGTTTTCTGCCCCACATAGTGTTTTGCATTTTGGCCAAAAAGTTCCATTTTGGTCTCATCTGACCAGAGCGCCTCTTCCCCATGGTTGCTGTGTCCCCCGCATGGCTTGTGGCAAACTGCAAATGGGACTTCTTATGCTTTCTCTTAACAATGCCTTTCTTCTTGCCACTCTTCCATAAAGGCCAACTTTGTACAGTGCATGACTAATAGTTGTCCTATGGACAGAGTCTCCCACCTGAGCTGTAGATTTCTGCAGCTCGTGCAGAGTCACCATGGGCCTCTTGACTGCATTTCTGATCAGCGCTCTCCTTGCTCGGCCTGTGAGTTTAGGTGGATGGCCTTGTCTTGGTAGGTTTACATTTGTGCCATACTCCTTCCATTTCTGAATGATCGCTTGAACAGTGCTCCGTGGGATGTTCAAGGCTTTGGAAATATTTTTGTAGACTAAGCCTGCTTTAAATTTCTCTAACTTTATCCCTGACCTGTCTGCTGTGTTCTTTAGACTTCACAGTGTTGTTACTCCCAATATTGTCTTAGACAACCTCTGAGGCCCTCACAGAGCAGCTGTATTTGTACTGACATTAGATTACACACAGGCAGGGCCGGATTTAGGCCTAGGCCACCTAGGCCATGGCCTAGGGCACCACAGAAGGAAGGGCACCAAAGCAGCAGGCTAAACTGGTGCAGATTTGCAAGCTTGCAAATGCTGCAATGCAGGGAGATCAGGCGAGCGCCTGACTGTGGTATTCTACTGCTGGCTGCCTGAGAAGGGGAGGGGTTATCTGGCCACCTATACTGGAGGGAAAGAGGGGAGGAGTCATCGGGATACCTATACTGGGGGGGGGGGGGGTCATCAGGCTACCTATACTAGAGGGAAGGGGGAAGGGTCATCTTGCTACCTATTGAAGGGGGGCGGCTGGTGACAGTGGCCTAGGGCGGTAAAGCGTACAAATCCGGCCCTGCACACAGGTGCACACTATTTAGTCATTAGCACTCATCAGGCAATGTTTATAGGCAGCTGACTGCACTCAGATCAAAGGGGGCCAAATAATTATGCACACCCCACTTTGCAGTTATTTATTTGTAAAAAATGTTTGGTATTATGTATGATTTTCGTTCCACTTCTCATGTGTACACCACTTTGTATTGGTCTTTCATGTGGAATTCCAATAAAATTGATTCATGTTTGTGGCAGTAACATGACAAAATGTGGAAAACTTCAAGGGGGCCGAATACTTTTGCAACCCACTGTATATAGCATAATCAAGAATCACGTGCAGAGCATATGTGCTGAGGGCAGCGCACATCAGTGACACCCTGTTCATCACTGCTCAGTGACACCCTGTCCAATCATTGCTCAGTGACACCCTGTGCCTCATGTGACAACCTGTCAAATCCCTGCTCAGTGACACCCTGGCCATCACTGCTCAGTGACACCCTGTCCAATCATCGCTCAACGACACCCTGTCCAATCATTGCTCAGTGACACCCTGACCAATCATTGCTCAGTGACACTGTTAGCTCAATTTCATCGGAGGCAGCTACAAGATGACTTAGCAGAATAATCTGCAACCCAGGTTAAAGTTCTCCCCCAATCCAAGTGAATACCCTCTCTCCAGCTGGGAGACACGGACCACGAACACTTAAGTTGGTGGAACAGCATCTGAAATCTTTATTTACAGGTCAATCTTATATACCCACTGATGTTGGGGAAAAACCAGATTAGACCGGAGTGCACATAGAAAGTATTTGAAACAATAGCATAGACATGGTACAGACAGCAGAGACAATAGGATTTGTTATTCTGTAAACAACTGGCAGAGGTAGACTTTGTTACATGTGTTAATTTTCAATAGACCAGGTTCTTAACAACAATGCATGAATAGGTCTGAGTCTTCAGATCTCTGTCACAGTGGCTTGTATGGTAATATACCAAGTGGGTATTCAAATACAGGTTTGTCTCCTATATGGCACAATAATGTGTTTCTGGCCAGACAGAAGACAAAATGAAAATTTGATGTGCTGTATATCGTTTAATATCAGGGTGGTTCAAGCAGCACATTATTACAACCTTTCAACCCAACCTTTGATCCCAACCTTTTCTAAAGGAAAGGGCGGGATCACTTAGATACTATGCACAGCTCTATGTATGTTAGAGATCAAGGAGTTAGTGTTGTCATTGGTACACAAATACAATATACAGTTTAAAGGGTTACACAACTGCAAGATGAATTGACAGTAGTTAGCTTTGCTAGTATATCATCCTAATCTAGCCCTGCATAACTTAATGGAAAACTGAATGTGGTAAACTTTAACAGGTTGCCTAAAGCCACACCTCACCCATAAGGTTAGAACTTCTTAATGCATTTTGAAAAAAAAATGATCCTCGAGTGGGTCCAGGAAATGTCAGTTCATTATTGCAGAGTAGAATATTGTTCATCTGAAGGGTGAAGGAGGACGGTGAATTCATCACCACAAGCCCTCATGATGAATGCAGATGTTTTTCTGCCAAGCTCTCGCTGTCTCGGGGCAAACAGACAGTGGTGGTTGAGAGCTGGCCGTGTAATCACCGTGGCTACACCCAGTGCCTTTTTGTTAGCAGTTTCATTGTATGGCATTGGGCACCCACAAAATAAATGGAAACAGATTTATAACAAGGATGTAGCAATTGCAGCCAGGTTGTAAAAGGCAGGGAAGGGCAGACTCAACTTCTCATCCCAGTTGAGAAACCTCACATCACAGTTGCAACGGCAGAGGCGGAGTTCTTCCCAAAGGATGACACAAAAGAAAGGCTTGAAGCAGCCATTACCAACACAGGAGGAGGGCAGGTGCAGGAAGGGCTCATCCTTACAGCAGAGGGTCATCCTTCTAGGGCTGCATCAGTGCAGGAGAATCAGATCAGATGATCTCCAAAGTCTTCCATAATCAGGTGATATCACAGGTAGGTCTCCAAGTGAACAGGTAATAAAGAACACTTGTGCAGGCAAATTAGTAAAGATGAGTCAGACAAGAGTTCAAGGTTTGTCAAACTGCATGAGCCAAGTAATTGATAGCTCAGTCTCAATCAAAGCAGTTATGTAGAGGTCCTCAATGGTAATAAGAAGTTAAACAGCTTAGTGGGTATGTGCAACCTATTTACCACATGTGTAGCTATGTAACAATATTTTGGACAAAGGTTACTCTCTCTATTCTCGTCTCTATTCAAATTTCTTCTACTAACATCATACTGTCTGTAAATCCTAGTACTATAGAGTTCTGACACTTACAACACATTTCTCTGACCTTGCTTTATACAGCACAGTATTAATACAGACATATGGAGACAATTACAATCAAATCAACCAATAAGTATTTTACATGACATATTTGTCTCCACCCTCTCCAGGCATGTTAGAACACTGATGTGGGCCGGGTTATGAGGCTGTGTGATTCAGCCACTTGCAGGTTTAGTTGGCCCCCCATCTCACCCTGTGCACAGTGGGTGGTACAGGGAGTCAACGTCTGCTGTTCAAAAACCTCCCCAAATGCACCAACACCAGGGTTTGTTTCCCACACCCCTCAGATTGTAACCAGATACAGACCAGAAACCAACAAAGAAATTGCTGTAAAAGCATTTGTTAGAATTTTACACAATTACAAGTGAAAAAATATAAGTATGTCACTTTGCTTAAGGGACTCATCACCACTAATGTCATACAGGTACCCAAACATTCACACAATTGTTTGCATTATTCTTGGCAATATGAACGGAAAACCTGGATTGAGCATAACTTCTAGTAATTTGAGCAAGATGATTTTGGACACAATCTCTCTCCATTACATTCATTTCGGCATGAGTGCAAGCTCAAATGATTATATTTCATTCACAGCAACTTAATTCCTACTTGAATATTTACAAACCTAATTAACCCATTGACAGCAAAACTGTTGTGTGCTTTGAATTCTCAGGTATATGCAAAATACCTAACAACCAAAACACAAACTCCAGATTGAACATGCCTTATCATCCGTTAATGTGACATTACTGACCTTACATTACAAATGTCAAGGCATTTTAAATCTGGTTTCCCTTAAATAAATTGTTGCCTTTTTCAAAGATTAAAATTAAAAATCATTGTAATGGCCAGCAACTTTGTGCATGGGTAATTAATTATGAGGTAAAAAACCAATTACACATTCAATCTCACCTGCCTTGCCTCAAGACAATTTACAAACCTTCTCCTATAGTAAACAAAGACAACACATGCAAATGTACATAACCACAGTCAGCATACCTTAGACTACAACAATAATTTAGCTTTTGACTTTTCTGACTGTAGAAAAAAAACGATCAATTAAGTTAAGAGGTTTCTTCCTAACTTTAAAAAAAATATTTGGATACTCTCTGTGCACAGACACATACACAAACAGACAAACAACAAATAGCTGGGATCTTCTTTTGTTTCTGTTTCCTGCCACTCTCCTCATTGCCCCCAGTCTTTTCAGGGAAGAGGAAAGAGAAAAAACAAAAGCATTAACACAAGTCTCTCCCAATACATGGAGGGAGGGGGTAGAACCCTGCAACAACTCTGAGCAGATGTCCAGAGATGCATATTTAAAGTACAACCTAGCTGAAAAAGTGCAACCAGTCATACACAAGCAATTTATATCACAGTTCCACAGAAACTACAGTGAGAGGAGATAGACAAACACATTTACAGTAATCAGAAGAAAAGGCTCAGAAACATCTAGTAGCCAGGCCAGAACATTTTGGAGGGACTGATAAAAAAAAAGTTATCCTGCGGCCGCAATGCCCATTCAAAATGTCCTGGTCCAGAGAGACACCTGCAACTGCTGAGTGTTTCAGAAAAAAAAAAATGAAACCCCTAAATAGAGTTATTCAGAAATAAGATTCAAAGAAAATTGTGGAACATGATTCTTTCTAAAACTTACAAATCTATATATCCGCATTAAACAGCATCACAGAATATGATACATCATAAATCAAAAATAACCCTTGGAGTCTCCTTACCTTGAGACTTTCCCATTATGCTAAGCTAAAATAAAAAGAAATAGAGTGAGATTAGCTGAGTTTGAAGGTTTATCTAGGGATGGTGACATCAGTATTAGACTTTACTGGCAAACCTGGTCTCCAGCTTATGTGATTCTTCTATAGTTTCTAACCAGGTTTATCTACACCCAATTTATGATTTGAATTTTAACTATCCTCTGTGGACAAGTTTATACCTTCAATCTCCGCTTAACCTCACATACAATCTACACAAATCTATACAGTAACATGCAATCTTATATAACAACTAAAATTCACTTAAGCGACTATACAGCAATATACAATGTTTAGAGAGAATATTCACTTAGACACACAGTACTGCTTTCTTAATTGGGGCATCAGACCTGCTATTTACTTTAGGAATATCAGATTCCTGTGAGAGGCGCTACAGAAGCGCTTTCCTTCCGGGTTCTATTAATCCGCTCTGACAGTATAGGGTGGTAATCAAAAAATAGAATTACTCACCCGATACTGTATATGGCGGATCCAACTTCTCGACACCAAACTGTTAGCTCAATTTCATCAGAGGCAGCTACAAGATGACTTAGCAGAATAATCTGCAACCCAGGTTAAAGTTCTCCCCCAATCCAAGTGAATACCCTCTCTCCAGCTGGGAGACACGGACCACGAACACTTAAGTTGGTGGAACAGCATCTGAAATCTTTATTTACAGGTCAATCTTATATACCCACTGATGTTGGGGAAAAACCAGATTAGACCGGAGTGCACATAGAAAGTATTTGAAACAATAGCATAGACATGGTACAGACAGCAGAAACAATAGGATTTGTTATTCTGTAAACAACTGGCAGAGGTAGACTTTGTTACATGTGTTAATTTTCAATAGACCAGGTTCTTAACAACAATGCATGAATAGGTCTGAGTCTTCAGATCTCTGTCACAGTGGCTTGTATGGTAATATACCAAGTGGGTATTCAAATACAGGTTTGTCTCCTGTATGGCACAATAATGTGTTTCTGGCCAGACAGAAGACAAAATGAAAATTTGATGTGCTGTATATCGTTTAATATCAAGGTGGTTCAAGCAGCACATTATTACAACCTTTCAGACACCATGTCCGTCACGGCTCAGTGAAACCCTGTTCATCACTGCTCAGTGACACCCTGTCCATCACTGCTCAGTGACACCCTGTCCATCACTGCTCAGTGACACCCTGTCCATCACTGCTCAGTGACACCCTGTCCATCACTGCTCAGTGACACCCTGTCCATTACTGCTCAGTGACACCCTGTCCATTACTGCACAGTGACGCCCTGTCCATCACTGCTAAGTGACACCTTGTTCATCACGTCCATCATTGCTCAGTGACATCCTGTCCATCACTGCTCAGAGACACTCTGCCCATCACTGCTCAGTGACACCATGTCTATCACTGTTCAGTGACGCCCTGTCCATCACTGCTCAGTGACACCCTGTTCATCACTGCTCAGTGACACCCTGTCCATCACTGCTCAGTGACACCCTGTCCAACATTGCTCAGTGACACCCTGTCCATCACTGCTCAGTGACACCCTGTCCAACATTGCTCAGTGACATCCTGTCCATCACTGCTCAGCAGTGTTGCCAACTCATCCCTTTAATCACTGACACATCTAAGTTATACAGGTTCTGGGGCTATTTGCACATAATTAGTGCCTTAACTGCATCTACCTAGCCACAAAACCTGTATAATTCATATGTGTCAGTAATTAAAGGGATGAGTTGGCAACACTGCTGCTCAGTGACATTCTGTCCATCACTGCTCAGTGACATCCTGTCCATCACTGCTTAGTGACACCGTGTTCATCACTGCTCAGTGACACCCTGTTAATCACTGCTCAGAGACACCCTGCCCATCACTGTTCAGTGACACCCTGGCCATCACTGCTCAGTGACACCCTGTCCATCACTGCTCAGGATAAATTGCTGCATATTACCATACATTATATATTGTAGCATCAAATATATTTCTGTTGCTATCCTTTTTGTTTTATCTCTTCTTTCTCCGTCCCCACAGAGAAAGGCAAATTCAAAAGAATGTCATAATACATTGATGACACTGGCTGCTAATGGTATTTATTTGTTGTTCATTAAAGGGACTCTGAGGAGTAAAAATAAATGAAATTGGTACTCACCTGGGGCTTTCTCCAGCTCAACGTAGGCCGGAAGGTCCCTCGGCGTCCTCCTGGCTCTTCTCCCGGTCCCCCCGCCGCATACCGCACCGGCGACAGGGTCGGGTGTCGGGCTTCTTCTTCCTGATCGGTGACGCTGCGCGTCATCTCGCTGGCCACTGCGCGTCATCACGGCGGCCGGCGTGTTAGTACCGTGCATGCGTGAAACCGCCATGCATGCACAGTACTGTCACGCCGGTCAGCGTAATGATGAAGAGCGTCCCCGTTCAGGAAGTGGGAACCCGACACCCGGCACGGGTGTCCCCGGTGCAGCATGTGGCGGAGGGACCGGGAGAATAGCCAGGAGGATGCAGAGGGACCTCCCGATCTACAGTGGGCTGGAGAAAGCCCCGGTTGAGTACCAATTTCATTTATTTTTACTCCTCAGAGTCCCTTTAAGTATTTTAAGCATTTAGCAAATAAAGAACTGTTCAGATTTCTACAGATTTCTCATTTTATTAATAAACATATCAGGGCCCGATAATCATTGCTTTCCAAAACATATTTTGAACATATATGTACTACAGGCCCTGTATCCCCAGGCCTTATCTCCCAATTATATAAGAATGCAATCTCTCCCCCTAACTTTCCTAAACCACAATACATTTTGAGGTGGGAGCGGGAACTTAACGTTACTTTCGATATCGAAGACCTACAACATATGTGGAAGGGTACCCCTAGCCTCTCTATAAGCTCATCTTTGGTAGAAACACAATATAAAGTTCTCTTACGCTGGTATATGACTCCTGACCGTATTGAGAAATTGTGTCCCTCAAACAATGGTTTATGCTTTAGAGCTTGTGGTCAACGGGGTACCTTCCTACATGTATGGTGGTCTTGTCCAAGAGTGCGTAGGTTCTGGATCAGGGTATACCAGGTTATTTACTCCACCATACGCCACCAAGTTCCTAAGCTCCCAGAAGTAGCCCTATTAGGTTTAAAACCTCCAGACCTCTCAAAAGCACAATACAAATTATTAATGCACATCTGCCTTGCTGCCAAAAGAGTGATTGTGGGCTCCTGGAAGACCCCTTTACTTCTCTTCAACTAATTTAAGCTATGCACTGTGTTTTGAAAAAATGAAAGACATCCTGGACGACTCTCTCCCGCGATTCGAAAAAATCTGGAAACCTTACTTTATTAATTATTCCCATTGGCTTCCGACCACACTTGCCACGGTATAAGACTAACATGATTAGATTTAGGGAGGCTAGTGGTTCGGCAAATGACACTCCTTCTCCTTTCATCCCTTCAATTTTCTCTGTCCTTTCTCCCTCTTCTTACCTCTCCCTCTCTCCTCTGGATGGTTCTGTCCCATCCACTTCCTAATTACTGTAGCCTCCCAGCTACAGAGTCAACAGGGATGGAGGATACTTTCCCCCTCATATCTTTCTTCAGCTTAATAATGCTTAGGCCTTAT
This sequence comes from Hyperolius riggenbachi, assembly GCF_040937935.1. NCBI lineage: Eukaryota > Metazoa > Chordata > Amphibia > Anura > Hyperoliidae > Hyperolius > Hyperolius riggenbachi. The sequence continues at coordinate 190,953,895 of NC_090649.1, forward strand.
ATTTAGAAATAAGGTACTAACAGTCAAGAGCAATTGAACCACCGAATCTGCGGTGGCCCTTGTAATAATTTTGTACATTAGCTAATTGTTGGCTTATTGTGGTGTTGGTATATGATGCCTTGTGCTGCCGACAACTACTTCTATATAATGTGTAAACTCTCTCTGCTTTTGCAGACCTTGTGTAACGATTGGTGTAGTAACACAGACGTCTGATTATGTGTGATCTGCAGAATCACCGATAATACAGACGCTATACCTGATTATGTGGTGATCTGCAGAATCACCAATAATGCAAGTATAGCTAGCAAAGTGTGTAGTGCTTGGTGCAAGAGTAACTGAATAGTTTTGCGAGACCTCACCAGAGGAGCTGGTGGGCACTATCGGTACACAGTAACTGAATAGTTTAGCTTAACCTCACCAGAGGAGCTGGTGGGTACTATGAAAGAGCACCTCACCAGTGACAGGGCTCACTGGTAAGTAGAATGGTCAGACAGGCTAGGATCAGCAACAGGCGGGCAGGTACAGTACAAAAATCGACAGGCAGGAGAGTAGTAAGATATCAGGCAGAGTTCAGCAACAGAGTCAGATGGGCAGAAGTACAGAATCGATAAGCAAGAGCAGGGTCAGAGGATAGGCGGAGTCATATACAGAATATACAATAATACAGTAATCCTAGTCTTGTGTGAAATCCCTGGTTTCCTCCCAGATCAAAGCACACCGGATACTATCTAAGGTCTGAGCGCTAGCACCAAGTGTTTGCAACAGCAGACAGCGAGCTACTGACAGCTCGCTGTCTTTATGCTGGCAGGGGACTCCCAGGCACGCCCCCACCAGCCAAACCAATCAGGAGCGAGGAGCTGACCCGTAGGTCAGCTGATGCGTCTTCGAGATGCATAAAGGTCTCGCCGCTGGCCGCGCGCGCATAGCCCTGACGCTATGCGCTGGCGAGAGGCCAGCGCGTGGCGGAGCGAGCTGAGCTGTGGGGACGGCAGAGATCGTATCCCCGCCGCTCGTTACACCTTGCTGTACCTTATGCATTGTAAGTGTTACTATTGTTATGTTGCAATATGTTTCTTTGGAAATGCATTTCTCCTGTTTTTTAAAACAATAAAAATGTTAGTGACAAAAAAAACAATAACTTATCGTGTAGAGATTTGACCAAATTATTCATTTGTCTCCATTTGCTTCTTTTCTAGTCTGATCCCTTGAAATCTATGACAAGCTATCAGTGGGGCCCCTGTCACAAGAGGCTGAAGGTGGTGAATTTACATGCACCTGCAGGATAATTTGGCCTGGCTGTGGTGCAGCTGCATGGGCCCCTGAGGACATTGGGGCTTCTGTGCGGCTGCACAAGTCTATGTCCACCCCTGATCCACTGCCTGTCAGCTGCTCCCATACACTGGCTGGGTGCTTGCCATGGGCAATGAAGTTTCCCCTCATCGTAGTCAAATCTAAGCATGGCCAAAGAGGCAACATGATGGGATTTCTGCTGCCAGGTAACTGAACTGTGAGTCAAGCAGCACTAACGGGTGGGATTACAAAGGCATTGCAGCTGGAAGGCACACATTGCAGCTGGCTGGCAGAGGGGAGCACACAGTTCAGCCTCCCATGTGAATGAAGCCTTAGAAATAATTTTAGCTTAATCCACATAAAATGAATGCATATAAGCCAGTATATTGATCTGATTGGTAAGTGTAAGCACCTTAATGTTATATTTAGAATTGCTCTGCATACTCAGTAAATGGCATCTAATATTGAACAATTTATTAGCAATACTTATACAGGGTAAGTCAGCTAATTAAGAAAAAGTTACCTGTCAGTCAAACAAACACAGAACATTTATATCGCGCTTTTCTCCTGGCGGACTGAAAGCGCCAGAGCTGCAGCCACTAGGACGCACTCTATAGGCAGTAGCAGTGTTAGGGAGTCTTGCCCAAGGTCTCCTACTGAATAGGTGCTGGCTTACTGAACAGGCAGAGCCAAGATTTGAACCCAGGTCTCCTGTGTCAGAGGCAGAGCCCTTAACCATTACACTATCCAGCCACCAGACTTTATTTAGCGCAATTAAATTTAATATGAACTGTTTCATCTTTCATCGTCTCTGCTACATTTCAGCTCTCCGCGTTTAAATACAGTCTGTCATTATCATTTAATATCATACACTGAAATGGTAGAGCCTTCTTTAAATGAAAGTAATTTTTTCCAGCAAAGTGCTACAGGGAGTGCAGAATTATTAGGCAAATTAGTATTTTGACCACATCATCCTCTTTATGCATGTTGTCTTACTCCAAGCTGTATAGGCTCGAAAGCCTACTACCAATTAAGCATATTAGGTGATGTGCATTTCTGTACTGAGAAGGGGTGTGGTCTAATGACATCGACACCCTGTATCAGGTGTGCATAATTATTAGGCAACTTCCTTTCCTTTGGCAAAATGGGTCAAAAGAAGGACTTGACAGGCTCAGAAAAGTAAAAAATTGTGAGATATCTTGCAGAGGGATGCTGCACTCTTAAAATTGCAAAGCTTCTGAAGCGCGATCACCGAACAATCAAGCGTTTCATTCAAAATAGTCAACAGGGTCGCAAGAAGCGTGTGGAAAAACCAAAGCGCAAAATAACTGCCCATGAACTGAGAAAAGTCAAGCGTGAAGCTGCCAAGATGCCACTTGCCACAAGTTTGTCCATATTTCAGAGCTGCAACATCACTGGAGTGCCCAAAAGCACAAGGTGTGCAATACTCAGAGACATGGCAAAGGTAAGATAGGCTGAAAGACGACCACCACTGAACAAAACACACAAGCTGAAACGTCAAGATTGGGCTAAGAAATATCTCAAGACTGATGTTTCTAAAGTTTTATGGACTGATGAAATGAGAGTGAGTCTTGATGGGCCAGATGGATGGGCCCGTGACTGGATTGGTAAAGGGCAGAGAGCTCCAGTCCGACTCAGACGCCAGCAAGGTGGAGGTGGAGTACTGGTTTGGGCTGGTATCATCAAAGATGAGCTTGTGGGGCCTTTTCGGGTTGAGGATGGAGTAAAGCTCAACTCCCAGTCCTACTGCCAGTTTCTGGAAGACACCTTCTTCAAGCAGTGGTACAGGAAGAAGTCTGCATCCTTCAAGAAAAACATGATTTTCATGCAGGACAGTGCTCCATTAGGCCTCTTGCACACTGCAACCGATTCCGATTCCGCTTTTTAATCAGTTTTTACATCCGATTCCGATTCCGATTTGCAGTGTGCAAGGAGCAAACTGCAAATCTGAATCTGAATCGTAAGTAAAAACCGATTAACCACTTAACGACCGCCTAATGCCGATAGGCGTCGGCGGGTCGTTAGTGGTATAGCATGGAAACGGCCGCTCGATTGAGCGGCCTTTCCATGCTAGTTCACGGAGACTGCCTCCGTGAACAGTGTGCGAGCCGCCGATCGCGGCTCGCACGCATAATGTAAACATGCGGGGAAGAATTCCCCGCTGTTTACATCACACGGCGCTGCTGCGCAGCAGCGCCGTGACGTAGATCGGCGATCCCCGGCCTCTGATTGGCCGGGGATCGCCGCATTCTGATTCCCTGGCATTGACTCTAGGCGGCGCAGGACGGATCTCCGTCCTGCGCTGCCCATAGGAGGAAGGGGAGGGACGGAAGGGGACTGAGGAGGAAATTCGCTGTGGAGGGGGGCTTTGAGGAGCCTCCCCCCCCCGCCGAACGAACAGAGCCGGCGGCGATCAGACCCCCCAGCAGGACATCCCCCTAATGGGGAAAAAAGGGGGTAAGTCTGATCGCCCAGCCTCCTTGCTGATCTGTGCTGTGGGCTGTAGAGCCCACGCTGCACAGATCAGCGAAATCACCCCTGGTCCTTAAGTGGTTAAAAAGTGAAATCTGAATCTGAATCGCTTGCAGTGTGCAAGAGGCCTCACACGCGTCCAAGTACTCCACAGCGTGGCTGGCAAGAAAGGGTATACAATAAGAAAAACTAATGACATGGCCTCCTTGTTCACCAGATCTGAACCCCATTAAGAACCTGTGGTCCATCATAAAATGTGAGATTTACAAGGAGGGAAAACAGTACACCTCTCTGAACAGTGTCTAGGAGGCTGTGGTTGCTGCTGCACGCAATGTTGATGGTAAACAGATCAAAACACTGACAGAATCCATGGATGGCAGGCTTTTGAGTGTCCTTGCAAAGAAAGGCGGCTATATTGGTCACTGATTTGTTTTTGTTTTGTTTTTGAATGTCAGAAATGTATATTTGTGAATGTTGAGATGTTATATTGGTTTCACCGGTAAAAATAAATAATTGAAATGGGTATATATTTGTTTTTTGTTAAGTTGCCTAATAATTATGCACAGTAATAGTCACCTGCACACACAGATATCCCCCTAAAATAGCTAAAACTAAAAACAAACTAAAAACTACTTTCAAAAATATTCAGCTTTGATATTAATGAGTTTTTTGGGTTCATTGAGAACATGGTTGTTGTTCAATAATAAAATTATTCCTCAAAAATACAACTTGCCTAATAATTCTGCACTCCCTGTATGAAAACATCTTTTGTTTGGTGAAGAACATCTTTTATGAAGAGGAACACAGTGCATATTCTCCAATACCGTCCAAAGAAGACTCCTGTTCTCTTCAGTCATGTTATATACAGAATAATGCAGGTACCGGTGGGGAGCATCGGGTAATGTTCACATCAATTATCTGAATGAGAAAAATGTGATCTACGAGATTTTCATGGTTCCTTGAACAAACGGTTGATCGGTGTTGCAGATTTTTTTCGGCTCGCGGACTAAATATAAATGCAGGAGACATTTGTCTCCTTTGTTTACATTGAACGGCGCTGCTGCTACAGCAGCGCCGTAAGGCAGATCGGCGATCAGCGGCCCGGGGATTGCCGCCATGTGACAGAGGACAGCCTGTCACAGGCTGCACAGGACGGATAGCGTCCTGTGCAGCCCCGATCACCAGGGGGGAGAGGTAGGAGAGGGAGGGGAGGGGGAATTTCGCCACGGAGGGGGGCTTTGAGGTGCCCCTCCGCAACACTTAGGCAGGCAGGAGCGATCAGACCCCCCCTGCACCTGATTGCTCTGCCTGCAACCTGATCTGTGCTGGGGGCTGCAGAGCCCACCCAGCACAGATCATAAAAAACAGCGCTGGTCCTTAAGGGGGGGGGGGGGGGGGGTAAAGGTTGGGTCCTCAAGTGCTTAAATAACATGTTTTCTTCCATTCTGATTTTACTTAAAATACGATCATTCGCTAAAAATTGCATCGGTTATAGGCACCTTTATAAAAAGCTGATATGTAGTGGCTGGATAGTGTACTGGTTAAGCGCTCCGCCTCTGACACAGGAGACTAGGGTTACAATTAAGGCTAGCCAGCACATCTTCAGTAAGGAGTCATTGGGCTAGACTCCCTAACACTGCCCACTGAGTGCGCCATGATGGCTGCAGCTCAAGCGTTTAGTAGGACGGAGAAAAGCGCAATATCTTATTTGTCTTGTCTAGTCACAGAGGTTGCCTGACTAAATGCCACAGCATCTGGGATAAATAGCTCTAGAATCAACTCAGTCATTAACACTGAGCAAGAGGTTAATGAATCCCACCCACAAACCAAATCACCAACATAATCCCATGTGTCACAAGTGGCCTGACCCTTCTGAATTATGGATAATGTATCGGTTATCATTATTCCCACTATAACATGGACTGAAAATCTGTCACTTTGGTCTTACACTGCTGTATTTATTATGTCATATTTAATATTATATCCGTTTCTTAACCTTTTAAAAAGATATGCTGGTTAATTGCACTTTGGAGCTGCAAGTTGTGCATCTGTGTGTCAGACAAGCTTGGGTCACTAAGGGAGACAGCTGCAGCACATCCTCTGCAGCTGCATCCAGATCAGGACAGCTTTGGCTTAACAAATATTTTACATTCATTTGTTCCAGCTACACTCCATACATGAGACCAATGCGCTGCTTATCCTCATATTCTAGTAGTTTACGTAAGATGAAAGTAATCATTCATCAGTAAACCACGTATTGTATAGACACTGCTCCCGCTGAAAGACACAGACTTTATTTAGCGCAATTAAATTTAATGTGAACTGTTTGATCTTTCATCGTCTCCGCAACATTTCAGCTCTCTGCGTTTAAATACAGTCTGTCATTATCATTTAATATCATACACTGAAATGGTAGAGCCTTCTTTAACTGAAAGTCATTTTTTCCAGCTAAGTGCTATGAAAACATCTTTTGTTTGGTGAAGAACATCTTTTATGAAGAGGAACACAGTGCTTATTCTCCAATACCTTCCAAAGAAGACTCCTGTTCTCTTCATTCAAGGATTCTAATAAACAGCCACATAGCAACATCAACAATCATGGCACGCATCCAGCATCTATATTAGTACAGATCAAACAAAGAAAAGAACAGTCTAATTACCGTACTTGTGGCCGATAACACATGAACATAATGATATAAATAAGCATAAGTTACTTGTACAAAGATGCAAACAAATGATATATGTGAAAACAAAAATGTGAAAATTTTTTTGTTATACTTACCTGGGGGCTTCTTCCAGCCCCCAGTAGTATCTGAGGTCTCTTGGTGTCCTCCCGGGGTCCATCATCGTGCCAATGTCCCCCTGTCCCATCAACAAAAGTCTGTGATAACTACTGTGCATGTGCAGCCCCAGCAGTTGCAAGTCTTATGAACTCTGAATGTCCAAAACGCTTCCAGCCAACTGAGCTTGATTAAGGAGGCGTGTACGGTTGGGACAATGCATCAGGAGACAGTGGCACAATGGTGCGCACCAGTAGGACACAGGGGGGGGGGAGGACTTTAGATACTATGGAGGCTGGAAGAAGCCCTAGGAAAGCAACACCCACTTTAGGTGTTCTTTAAGCAGTGTACACACTTTTCGTGACATTCCTTCCTTATCCTTCCTTATCCCTTTACTGTGATCCACCAGAGGGCAAATTGCCTTGCCAATGTTTCTTATGTTTGACATTCCTGCACTGCAGTGCTACTCCAATGGCCACTCATCTTCCCTTTCCATAGAGCAGTACACGTTGGTGGGATGGATGACGAGCAGTATGCCTGGACAGCAATTTTTTTAAATCCACCTCCTGAAATAATCTTCAAATTGTTTTGGGTGAGTATAAAGTCCCGTACACGCGCTAGATAAAACTCGGCCAAGCCAGCTGACAATGACCGCCTCTGCCGAGAATACAGCATGTGTTAAAGAGAATCTGTATTGTTAAAATCGCACAAAAGTAAACATACCAGTGCATTAGGGGACATCTCCTATTACCCTCTGTCACAATTTCGCCGCTCCTCGGTCCTCGCCGCATTAAAAGTGGTTAAAAACAGTTTTAAAAAGTTTGTTTATAAACAAACAAAATGGCCACCAAAACAGGAAGTAGGTTGATGTACAGTATGTCCACACATAGAAAATACATTCATACACAAGCAGGCTGTATACAGCCTTCCTTTTGAATCTCAAGAGATCATTTGTGTGTTTCTTTCCCCCTGCAGCTATCTTCCACTGAAGTGTCAGGCTGTTTCTTCCTGCAGAGTGCAGACAGCTCTGCCTGTATGTAATTCCTTAGTATGTGAAAGCCCAGCCAGCTCAGAGGAGGATTTATCCAGCTTGTAAAAGATAAGAGAGAAGAGAGAAGCTGCCCTAATCTAAATAATACACAGGCAGTGTGCAGAGAGGGGCCTGGAGGGGGGAGATGCATCACAGAACCACAACACTGAAGAACTTGGCAGCCTTCCAGACACAGGCCGACAAGTCTGACAAGAGAGAGATAAGTTGATTTATTACAGAAACAGTGATAGTATAAAGTGCTGCAGTAAGCCAGAACACATTAGAATAGCTTTTGGAACTTGTAGGATGATAAAAAACAGGATGCAATTTTTGTTACGGAGTCTCTTTAAGCACCCTGGATGCCCCTCCGATGACCTGTCTGGTGGATTACTTCAGCCTAACACTAGCCAAAAGCACTGTCCACTCCACTAGCCCCACCCGCCATGTCACTCCTGAGCCGCTCAGTCAGCCCTATGCCTAAACAGAACACGTTGCTACCATACAGGCCAGCAATGCGTCTGTACAGCTTCAGCCCAGTAATGATGCTTGAGGGATCGGGTACCGATCACCCCTGGGTGACATGCCTTGTATGCATATATGAGGCTCAAGTGTGTTCCTGGTTTAAGATAATTTATATGCATGTGATTTAATGCCAATACACAATATACTCCCATTTAACATATATATATACAGACCTGAAACTTTTGATTTGTCATTGTTTCAGCTGACATTCTGATGTCTGTAATGATAGCTCCCATCTTCCTAGCCTGACTTAGGGCCCTTTCACACTTATGTGCAGTACTGTCACTTATAATGCATGCCACATTGTGCGCAACATGCATGGTAACATGAAAGTCCATTGCCTTTCAAGTTACCGTTCACAGCACAGAAATTGTTCCCGCGTGTTGCAATGTAACACGCCTGGAATAATCACATGACACGCAATTTCCTGTTGCGTTAAATTGTGTTGGAGACACAGATTCATGCTAAAACTGAACCCCCCTCCCCATGCTGTCTTTAGGCTCACCCTGTGCCCAACTCTCTGGTGGTGCAGGTTTAAATACGCATCTTCAGTGGGGATAGAATCAAGAATTCAAACTCACTGTCATCCACAGTTCTCTCCTCTAGTCTTCTTTCGTTCTTCCAAACGTTGTAGTCGGATTGCCCCTACGTTGTTAGCATGCGATGTATCTGCCACCAATCTGTCCAATTCTTCCCTGTGTTGGTCACCACTAAGCAGGACTACCCCCCTCCTCTTTATCAGTCGGTCTAATAATCAAATTATTTTCCTTTAGCAATTATTTGCACCTTTAGTTTTTCATGGTTCAATCCGCTCCAGATCATTTTTGACCATTTTCACCTCAGCACAGTTTGACGAAGAAATAACCTGTTGGTTGAACAATGATCTATTCCTCATTCCTGTATGTACATATTCACATATTCACTGACTTGATTGACCTTATTGTGCTAAATTTGTTTCTGGGCTGCCTAGAGGCATGTTTCAAACCCTGGTCTAACAATCCTAATTCCTCTGGTGTAAGGAGGGTCCCACTGATGTTAAAAATCACCTCTCACTTTGGTTATCACACATAACTGCAGTTATACCACTACTTACTTGTATAAACCACTATTGAAAAGGCTGTCTACCTCCAACTTGAAGCCAGGCTCTCCAGAAACAACATCCTTGACCCTCTTCAATCTGGTTTCAGGAAATATCACAGCTGTGAAACAGCCCTCACCCAGATTTGCAATGATCTGCTCATTGCAAGAGACAAGGGTCAATGTTCCATCCTGATTTTACTCGACCTCTCAGCGGCTTTTGACACAGTCGATCATGAAATCTTACTCAACAGGCTACAAGAGTACTGTGGCATAGATGGCATTGTTCTCCGGTGGTTCAACTCCTTTCTGGCTGGCAGAACACAAAGGGTAGCCTTAGGGCCCTTCCTCTCCAACCCTGTACCACTAAAATACGGTGTACCTCAGGGCGCAATATTATCCCCTTTACTGTTCACCATATACATGCTGCCACTTGGAGAAATCATACAAAAACATGGCCTGACATATCATTGCTATGCTGATGACACCCAGCTATATTTGTCATTCAAACCTGAGACACAGACCCTACTCCACAAAAAAACGCATGCTTAGCTGAGCTTCAGGAGTGGATGAATAATAATTGGCTAAAACTTAATGCAGACAAAACTGAGGTTCTTGTTATCGAGGGCCAGGGCTCAACAGCAAAGCAGCTCCAGTCTCAACCAACACCGCTAAGGATAGGGAGCTCAGACCTGAACAACTCAGACTGTGTGCGCAGCCTGGGAGTACTGATTGATGGGAAATTAAGCTTCAGGAATCAAATCTCAGCTGTTGTGAAACATTCCTTCTTTCACCTAAGGAATATTGCAAGGATTAAACACCTAATTCCTTCAGAGGATCTTCCAACCCTAGTTCATGCCTTCGTCACATCAAGGTTAGACTACTGCAACGTCCTCTACACAGGCCTGCATAAGAAAGACTTACGCCGCCTGCAATTAGTACAGAATGCTGCCGCAAGGCTGTTAACGAGCCAACCCCGCCATTGCCACATAACACCAACCCTGAGCTCACTCCACTGGCTACCGATAAAATGGAGAATTCTGTTTAAGATTGGCTTACTGACATTCAAATCCTTGCACAATCTGGGCCCTGGATACCTGAAGGACTTGTTGCAACTACATCACACCCCCCACAATCTTAGATCAAAAGGACGTAACACCTTGGTCACCCCCAGAGTCCACCTCAAAACCTTTGGAGACAGAGCCTTTTGTCATGCTGCCCCTACACTTTGGAACTCCCTGCCACACCCAATCAGGACAGCCCCATCCCTGGAAACATTTAAGTCTAAACTGAAAACCTACCTTTTCAGTCTGGCATTCATGAACATCTGACTATCTCCTCTGTAACACAACCCAGCCTGAAACCCTGTATTAATCTGAGACACAGCTATGCGCTTTGAGTCCTATGGGAGAAAAGCGCTTTACAAATGTTATTGTATTGTATTTTATTGTACTTATGTATTAACCTCCCTGCAACATATGATCCAGACAAGAATTCCCCAATTTCTTTCCACCTAAGGCAGATTTTTTTTGCAGAACATCTAGTCCTCTTTCAGATAAACAGCTGACAGGCAGTGAATTCACCACATGTCAGCTGCTCTCCTGCACCAGTCGAGTGCTTCTTAGCCCTCTGTACCAGCACTAGACAGGTGGCCCCCCCATAGAGTCACATCTATGTGCGGCAGCAGCTGTGTTGAGACACGGCATGTCACGTTCCTCTGCTGCTAGGTTATGGCACATGCAGGGGCGTAGCAATAGGGGTTGCAGAGGTAGCGACCGCATCGGGGCCCTTGGGCCAGAGGGGCCCCAAAGGGGGCCCTCCCTCAACCACAGTATTAGCTTTCTATTGGTCCTGTGCTCATAATAATAACTTCTATAGATACTTTGAATAGTGGTAACCACTAACAAACTGTTCCCCAACCCCTTCTTGCAACTCTAACAGTGTAGTTTCAATTGGCAGGTTTTGGTGCGCCGTATCAATTGGTATGTATAGAGTGCTTGGGGGGCCCCATTGTAAAACTTGCATCGGGGCCCACATCTTCTTAGCTACGCCACTGGGCACATGCGTGGTGTTACAACTGCTACAATTGCACTGGCAGGTGGCAGGCGTGACACTGAACTGCTCAGCATTCGTGCAGTTTAGTTGTCCATCTGAAAGAGGCCTAAATGTTCTCCTAATTAGTACAAGAGGATGGAAAAAGCTGCTGTCCCTAAGTTGTGAAACCCGAAGCTGAACTCTTAGCAGCTAATAATATGAAAAGCAATGTTAATTATAATACGATTTTCCTATCAACTCTTTTCCACAGGTTTAGAATTAGGTATAAATATGTTTATTCCTATTAAACTTCATCTGTATCTCTTAATTTTAAGGAATAATTACTGCTTAGTTTATAACAGGGATGAGTAAAGTAAGTTTAGCCTTTTGAAAAACTGAACTGGCCATGTTAGTGGTTGCAGAGAGCAGTTTAACTTAGCTATGTCACTTTCTCTCGCTGCTGCACTATACAATGCTCTCCATCTTCCTGACACTTGTGTTTGAAAATCAGATCTGCAGAATGAAAACGTACACCCAACAGGGCTTATCACAGACCTGGACATCATTTGCTACTTAACAACTAGATAAATTGTTTGTAGTGACGTAGCTGAGGAGCCAGAGGCCCCAGTGCAAGTTTTACATGGGGCCCCAAGCACTCTATTGATATGGAACCCCAAAACCTACTAAGGACAGTTTCAGCGTCAGAGAGGTGTAATCAGAGTAAGAAAACAGTTAAGGATTTACACTATTTGCATATATAAAGGTGTTCATTATCAGCACAGCACCAATAAAAAGTTAATAATGGGACCCTCTGGTCCAGGGACCCCGGTGTGGTCACAACCTCTACATCCCCTATTGCTACACCACTGTTTGTAATAAAACAACAGTAGTAGTGGCTGGATAGTGTACTGGTTAAGGGTTCTGCCTTAGACATGGGAGACCGGGGTTTACATCCTGGCTAGGGTCATTACCTATTCAGTAAGAAGTCCTAGGGCAAGACTTCCTAACAGCGCAGGATGGCCACTTGAGTACGTGTACGTCTTTAGTGGCTTCAGATCTTGAGCAACAGGAGAAAAGTGCCATAAAAATGTTAGGATTATTATTATTAGTATGAAAGAGTTTCAACAGCTATCTTCAGATCCTGATTTTTTTAGTTATAGTTTCATATTATTATTCTATAGTTTTAATTAATTGATTCTGTGTATGGATTTAATAACCAGGAAATGGAAAATGTGAACATTTTGATTTGATTCTTTCAACTTGAGGGGCATTCATTAATGTCTGTCTGCCCCTTTCCCTGTGTACCTAGCTGATTTTTGACTGACAGACTTAGCTTACTTTCCAATAAATAAACCTACCAACTGTTCTTACCCTCAAGTTACCTAGAAGATGAATATCTAGATAAATAACTGAATAATGAAGATGCAACTGCATTTTTACCTGATAGAAGTCTAGTATACACATACCTTGTAGGAAACAACTATTGCTATTCGTCTATTCCATTATTAATCCTGTTCCAAGCTCAAATTAAAAAAAAAAAATACACAACTTCATCCTGTCCTATGCAAATCATTCCTAAACCACCTATCTTGTTCTACCAATCCAAACCTTAGTTCAAATACACACAGCCCAGATTTGCTACATCTCAGAAGTTCTTTGGTGTTCTCAGATATTAACACGTATGAACATATGGTGTACATGCTACCAAGTTAGAGAGTTTCCGTATTTCCCAAATGAAGTTGAAAGATGACATGAACTCTAAAAAATGCTAAATATGTATCCGCATTTTGAAATGAGAAGGAGGGACAAGCTATGGTATGTTGTGAAACAAGCTGCTACTGAGGACATTGATATTGGCAGAAAATTGCGCAGAAACTGCTCTTGACAAGTCTAGACTTGTTCTACCAGTCCATATGATCCGGGTAGAGGATAACGGGAGGAGGGATCATGTAGGGGGCTGTGGAGATTGCAGACATTAAAATTGTGATTGCCTGGGTGCAATAGACTGAATGAGACTATGCTTGTGGGTGGGAAAGATTGGATGAGTTAAAATAATTAAGCCTGTGCAATGCTGCTATGTGTCCCATACCACAAGAAGAAGTGGTGTGGCCAAAGTATGGGGACTCAGGGCAGAATGATAAGTGACTGGGCCACCAAATTTTGGGACTGGCCCACTTTCTGGCTGGTAGAAATTTGGGAACTGGGAAAGTGGGTTCACAGTTTGGAAGTGGGTTGGGAGCTGAGGAGTGAGGTTTTGAAGTCTGACTAGACTATATGGGGATGGGAAGAAGATATTGTAGGAGTTGGCGACAGTCCCACCCCCTGCTGAATACACCATCATTTCCATTTTAACAGGGACAATATGTTCAGAGAGTACAGAGTAAATATCCCCATGCATGGACTTAAGGTGCCCATACATCAAGCAATTGGCCAACTGACAAATCTCTCTTTAAACAAATCTGATCCGAGAGAGATCTGTTGGCTGCACATTCACCACAGACCGATTTGCGATAGATAGAAATCGGCCTTGCAACACTGCTGATTCAGCCCGCCTGCCAGGTTTGAATCTCACCTCTCCAGCCACCACAACTCCTGGTCTCTTCCGTTATCTCCCCCGTGTGGCAAGAGGTGTGTGTGATGTCACACATACGCCGTATATGTGCCTCCACATGCTCTGTGTGACGGCAGCACATGGGGGAGATAGCGGAGGACACCAGGAAGTGTGGCAGCTGGACAGGTGAGATTTTGCAATCCACTAATCCACAGGAACCGGGGAAGATTTTACACTTGGGGGACAGTGGCAGAGTGTCTGTCACATTCATCGCAAAATCACACACTGTTACCACCACGCACCTGATCATCCATGTCGGACTGAGATCTTCCAGCTTGCTTGATCTATACATTCAACTGATTTCAGCCCGATTTCAGTGCCCAAGCATCTCAGCCCAAAATCGGTCAAATCATCGATTGGGCATGCTTGTTGCTGCACCGATTTTCATCCAATTCGATAAAGTTATCAAATAGAATGGTCAATTGGGCCACAAAATTGCTAGATGTATGGCCACCTTTACAAAATCCCCAGATGTCATCATCTGCCCCTTCATCCTTTTCTTTTAGCTGATCTTCTTTATAATGCAGTATATAAAGCTTACAATAATGGCGTACTCATCTGTCTGTGCTCTTTTCTTCTCTGTATTCTGCTTGCATTTTCTTTTGTCACTTGCTGCTTGCATCTTCCTAAGAACAGGGATATCTTCCTCTGGAGGGGAAGACAACTTGCTGGCAGGGCCCTCCCAGCTGTCACTGTTTGCAGCTATAACAGGATCCACATTTCCCGATGAACTGCGTTAAAAAAAAAAAAAGAAGAAAAGAAAACCATGCATAAAAAAAATCTATATGACTCAGTCAGCTATCTCCATGTTTCTAGATGTGTGAGGAAAAAAATACATTTTAAAGATCTAGGCTGAAAGCCTTAAGGCCTCTTTCACAGTGTGACGTTAAAGTCCCACGTTAGAAAATGTTCCAACGCAGACTAACGCACAGCAATGCAAAGTCTGTGCGACATTCACAATGCACACGTTGCGTTGTGTGTAACGTGTAGCAATATTTAGGGAGTGCTGCATGCTGTGCATTATAGGTGGTTTTAGCTGCGTTAGACTGTTTGCACATGCTCAGGAATGTTGTTTTTTGTGTGCAGGAGAGGAGGAGGGGAGAGCCCGCTATTTTGCATAGCCACATGGCTAATTATTATTCACTGCACTGCAATGCCAGTTCTCTTCCTGCTAGCAATGATTCCTATGAATCATTCTCTGCCTGCTAGCAATGATTCTATGAATCATTCTCTGCCTGCTAGCAATGATTCTATGAATCATTCTCTGCCTGCTAGCAATGATTCATATGAATCATTCTCTGCCTGCTAGCAATGATTCATATGAATCATTCTCTGCTTGCTAGCAATGATTCATATGAATCATTCTCGGTTTCTGCCTGCTAGCAATGATTCATATGAATCATTCTCGGTTTCTGCCTGCTAGCAATCATTCATATGAATCATTGCCGGTTCTATCGAACGAAAACGGCGCACAAAGAGCCGCACAAAGCGCCAATATGTAGCGTCCACCTTTAGCACCACCATACGTTGCGTTAGGGGAGCGTTATGCGACCTTAACGTCCCCCGCAGCGCAACGTCCCACTGTGTAAGAGCCCTAAATCCAGATCAAGTTTTTACTGAATCCAATTGGTCAGGTAAGCATACAAAATATTTCAACCTGTGGTGATAGTCTGAGCAATGTGGAAATCATACACACTAAATTCATTTTGCTCATCCTTGGACAGAGAGCCATAGCCAGGTCCATGATTCTTATCATCTCTACCCAGGCAGCCTTGTTTTCGGCATTCAGCACAGCATCTGTCTGCCAAATCATACATGCAGGACTAATCCTACTACAACATCAGCTTGTGGGTTAAAGAGGTGCAGCAAGGCATGGTAGCAGCCAGGGCAAGAGGACAACAAGAAGGAGGAAATGACATCACAGGAACTATTTCTAAGCCTTTAAGCACAGGCAGATGGATTTAGATGAAATGGGGTCCTAAGCAATATAGCAGTTCCACCACTGACGGTTACCTGGCTTTTTTTGAGTAAGGTTTGGTGGGAGCTAGCATCCACCAGGCCCCTAGACTTCCTCCAGGCCCTGGGCAACTGCCTAGGTTTGCCTTGTGGATGATCCGGCTCTGTGTATAGCATCAAACTACAGAAAATACACCCCAAAAATGATCCTCAAACTGTCTCTACAACTTTCTGTGGAGGACCTTAACTGGTTTCAGTCGTAAACCACTACCCAGACACTGCATGTCCTGTTATTTTCACCACCCATAACTGCGTTATGCCTCAAACACTCACATGAACTGTATACTGGAATATTAGAGCTGAGTTGTGCAGATGAGAGCAGCTTAGAGACAGCAAAACTGAGCAGTTATCTGCACGAAACGCTACAGTATAAGCAAGGTCTTAATACAGAGGTTTAGCTTTGCTGCTGCTAGGCTTAGCACCAATGCAGGATTTGGCTACGCGATTCCCACTATTTAGTGAAGCAATGCTGTTATCAGTGGATGTTTTATTGTTTCTTCCCACATTGTTTATAACCAATACCTCTCAGGAAACCCACTGAGGGGATTGTTATGTAACCCTTTTGAAAGCCTGGGCTCGCAAAGCACCACCCCCTGGATTGGTAAATATTATCTCAAGGACAGTGTGACACCGATATAACCAATAGCTGTGCATAGTAATCACTTCTAAACAGTGTCCAAGCATTTACAATTGCTGTTATTTAGATAAAATACTAATTTATGTTGGTTACATAGGATTTATGATTTTCTAAAAATCGAATGGTCGGATCCATTTCACTTTTTCTCCGACATTTTCTCCTAGGAGATAATTTTTCATCTTCTGTTTATTATATCTTTTCAGCACTCTGACTTTTCAGCACTCTGCAACTGTAAAAGTTCCGAAAAGTAAGTGAAAAAGGAATTATTCGGAGTATTTTCTTGCTTGTTGGTGGCTTAAACTGCATTTAATTGATAAGGCAAGAAAATATCTCCAAGGAGAAAACTTAAGAGAAAAAGTGAATTGGATAGGGCCCTAAGTGTATTATACTGTACTTAGTTAACTATATCAAGCTAGACATACCATTTGAACTCATCAGAAGTACCCCCTGCAGTACACGTACCACGCATTGAGAACCTAGGCCTTAGCATATCCTCCACTTTTAATATTAACTCCTCCCTGATAACTAACCCTAATCGCCCCTAACCATAGACTGCCTGCTTAATGTATACCTCGTCCTAATGAAAATGCCTCAACCCTAAACACAAAATAAATATGAGAGAAGGCAGATGATTTGCATTCTGTCAGTGATTAATGCTGTCTGTTTGTACATTTTCTTCTACACTCATCTTTACCAGCACAGGAAGTGGAGAGATTTCTCTTCAACAAGGATACAGACACCTCTTTCAATACAAAACTAGACAACAGCTCTGAAGCAATGATTTATATTTTGTTAGCTAGTTTCATTATATCAATCAATATAATCATGAATGACATTAGCTATGTCCTTTTTAAATCCGTACGGGATTTGAGTGGAATAAAGTTCTGGGAAGTCGAACATTGAATTGCAATGCCAAAAATAGATCTAAATAATCACAGTTAGACAGAACAATGACTCTTTTAAGTGTTCTTAGAGAACAATCTATTTTTCCAAATGACCTTATAATTACTAAGAAGCACCAGCACTCTAAAAAAAGACTAATGAAAATGTATTATTTGGTGTATTTTCTGAAAATTGAATTAAAGACGAACTCTACACTGATATGTAGGAGAAATCCTCCAGCAGTATAACATTAAAATGTCCAAACATGTCATAATAGAACCAGCAGTGCCTGGCTTACTCTTTTGCACATGAAGCAATAAGAGGGTTGTCACTTTAATTCTTCTTCTGTGCCTTGGATGACATCTTTGACAGAGTTATGGGCGGAGAAACCTTGACATACTCCCACCATCTAAGGCAAGGGTCCCCAAACGTTTTGGGTCGAGGGCCGGGTCAACATACTTCAGACTGCTGGGGGGCCGGAGTGTACATAGAAGTTTTTGCGGGCCAGACAGTGATGCATACTAAGGTGACAACCTTCAGTCCAATTGGACAACAGAGTCACCTGATGTGGAATTTGTTTGGAAACCAGCGAATTACTGCTTTCTGGCTTTATTCTATATGCAGACCACCAATATTTAAAGATGTAGCTGACTGCATCTATAATACATTTTGTGTGTGGGGGGCCGGTAAAAAAGCCTCAGGGGGCCACATTCGGCCCGTGGACCTTAGTTTGAGGACCACTAATCTAAGGCTTATTGCTTTTTGAATATCATCTACATAGCATCGAAACTAGTCACAAAAAATAAAATAAAATAAATTAGTTGCATTGAATATGAAGAAAGCAGTTCTATCTCTGACAGCATCCTTAAGAAGTGTAGAGAGAACAGTTAGGCCTGGTTCACATTAACGTTCGCTGTCCGGATTTGCCTGATTGGATGCGGACCGTATACTGTAAAAACGGAACATACGTTCCGCATAGCAAGGCAAAGTCTATGCGGATGTTCACATGCGTCCGTTCCGTACACTTTTCCAACATGAGCTATTTTTCGGGTCCGGATCATCCGGCCCACGCACCCGGACCGGAGCCTGACTGCACCATCCGGAAATAGAAACCAATGGGAAATGAAAAACACAGAACACGCTGGCTACAAACACCTGACGTTCTACCCTACTTCCTATGCGTATTCTAGCGGCCATTTTGGATGGTGACACATGGGCCAAGCATTTCTGGAGTGGAGCAGCAGTGACTAACGTGCTGGAGCTGTTTGGCAGTATGTCGGAGGTGGAGGTGAGGCCTAAACAGCGGAGGACCTGATTCTACAGGTGCACCTTCTGCTGACCTCCCAGACCCCAACAATTATATAGTTTTATTTATAACTTTTACCAAACGGATCCGGATCGCAGCCGTATACATACCTGATGCAATCGGACCGGATCTGGTCATCTGGTCCGTTTGGCACAGAAACGCAAGTGTGAACGGGGCCTTAGGGGTTTGACTCCTCCTTTGTTCAAATTACTGCACCTCTCCCATTAGCCAGCCTGATCAGCACCCTTAATTCTGCAATGGGAGCTGACAGCTATGAGTTATTGAGTTTACAGGATTATGATTTTTGGTTTAGATTAAATAAAAATACATGACATGGCACTAGAGTGTAGAACCAACATTTTTTGTAAGTTCTCCGATCATTGCTAAGTGGAGAGTGAACAGCTGCTATGTTATACATAGGAGTTGTTTACACTTGTCACGCTGCAACCGATTTGTGGGACCTGTTGCAATAAGCCGACCGCACTTCTGTGCCACCTGCAATAATCCCGGGACAGGCAGATGTGTTTCCTCATATACTATGATGGAGCGCATCTACCCTGGGCTCCAGCTGCAGACCATCAAAGCGGACATTATACTGTCCTCTCCGCTGGCCGCACGTGATGCGGAAGTAAGTGGAAATACAGCCTTAGACAGACTCAAGTGAGTACTAGCATGATCAGGCCCACCAACAACGGTTTCCGAACAATCAGAGGTATTCATCATTTCACAGTACACCACCACCTGACCTGAGATGGTCAGTGAAATGCTGAGCAAATCAATTTCTTCAAAAAGTACATCTGATTGGTCCGATTCCGAGCTGAAAACAATTCACATTAAACTTGCATCTAAACTATAACTACTTGCCTCTCATTGACCATATCTCTTTAATCTGACTGATACTGTACATTGGCAATGTGATTTTTCTTATTTATTTTAAAAATGTACTTATAGAAACAGCTTATTGAGGGCTGATTGTCATCTCAGGCCATTACTGTAGGCATTACCAGTAAGTAAGTACTAGTAGAATCACTTTGAGTGTTGGAATGTATCTTAAAGGGAATCTGAAGTTAAAATAAACTTATGATATAATGATTTGTATGTGTAGTACTGCTAAAGGCCCATACACACGACTGATTTTTGCGAACGACGGGTCATTTGAACGTCCCGTCGTTCAGTCGTTCGCACGCCAAATCGGGCGTGTGGACAGACTGTCGTTCGGGTGATAAGACTGGTCCTGAGCGATCCGCCGGGCGGATCGCTCAAGACCAGTCTTATCACCCGAACGATAGTCTGTACACACGCCCGATTTGGCGTGCGAACGACTGAACGACGGGACGTTCAAACGACCCGTCGTTCGCAAAAATCAGACATGTGTATGGGCCTTAAGAAATAAAACATTATTAGCACAGCTATGAGTCTCATATTGTTTCCAGTACAGGAAGAGTTATGAAACTTCAGTTGTTATCTATGCAAAGGAGCTTCTGTGAGCTCTGCGACTTTATAAAGTCGTGGACAGCATTGTCTTTTGAAGCTCTTATCTCAACTGCCTCTCATTGTTTCTTTTTCTGCAGAGAAAAGTTCAAAGGGTCAATAGTCTGCTCTGTGAAATCATTTAAAATGCTGAGTGTATTTTGGAAACTGCAATTATTAGAGAATGATGCAGTGTTATAAAAAAAAAAAAGCTATATACCTGAAAATAAAAATACCGTATGACACTATTTTCTTTGCTATTAATGTTCTAGTACTGTTCTATTAATTATCCGTACTACACAACCAATTCATTATATCATGAAGTGTTTTCGCTTTAGTGTCACTTTAAGGCTTGAACACACGTCCAACAAAGTGCATGACCAACTCCAGGATATGACCGACAAACCATTTACACGACTTGTATTTTCCGCACATTACCCAGCTAAACAACCAACTCATTTGCATGCTGCGAGTGCAAGTTTCAAAACAAATGCACGTCGCTCAAACGACTTTTGCACACGTGGCCAACTGCCCAATATCAGCCCATCAGCCGTGTGAGTTTGGATCGGGAGCAGGTAAACCTCCTGTTATCCGCCGCTCATCTAGTCATTTGCCACATGTACACACACTCCTGATAGTCATCCAGCAGATCAAAATCAGAGGAGAATCGGGTGTGTAGGAGCCTTTAGGCAAGCAGAGAGGCTCACGAATGCCCATTGCTGTAGGCTATGGCTAAGGAGTATGTCATAACATTGCAGGAATGTAGCCATGCTTGGTCATCAACAACTTGAGACTTTGTTATAGTGGTCAGATCACAAAGTCCAATAACTATTAGTATTTTGGTCTCCTTTTGACAGGCTGCCACATCTACTGAAGAAATGGATCCTGAAAGATTGGTCTCTGGTCGAAGATTTGTCTACAAGCAAGCCAATAACATTGGCATCTGGTGGTAAGAGCCAATATCAGCAGAGATACATTTTTCACACAATGATTTTTAGGGACTCCTGCAGAGTGGCTCATGTGACATTCTGGGTATTGTACTAAGACACAGTTACGGAGCCTTTCACCCTTAGATATCATAAACATGGTGTGCCCTCCACAGTAATAGGATGACAGTGAGGGCCTGGCATCCAATCTCAACCTCTACAGTTTCAGTAACTTTGTACAGGCCATCAACCACTCTGCAGCATCCATTTACATTGTATAATTGTTGTTTGGAGGGAGTTGCTATAATTGCTGTTTGAGGAGTGTCTCATAATTGGTTTTGTGACGGTGTTATAATTACTGGTTGAGAGGAATATGTTATGATCGCTGCATTAGACGCATGTGTTATAATTGCTGCCTGGGCGTCCATAATTAAACTTACAGAGCCCAGCAGTAGTCCATGTCCTGGTGCTGACTATGAGTGGGTGATACGAGAAGCTGGAAATCTCAGCCACCAATTGTCATCTCACTAGCCATTCAGTTTGGCAATGGAATGCGAATTGCAGATTAAACCGGAGAGAATTACAATTTGTGAGGTAAACTATAAACATAAACCCAGTGTAACCCCATAGACCTTAAAGTTCTTCTTAAAATACATGTAAGAGTTACCTAAAACATAATTAGCAGGTCTATATTTACCTGGGGCTCATTCCGGCTCCCTGTAGTCCATCAGTGTCTGTTTGGTCCCCTCCGTTCTGCCGCTGTCATATTCTGTAATCATGGACTACTGCGCATGCACAGCCCCGGCCATGCGTCTCCTTTACAGCGCTCCCATTGCCCATGTCACTTAAGGCTTGTAACTGCGCAGGCACAGAATGCTCCCAGATACAGCAGCTTGATCACGGAGGCATATGGCCAGGGCTGCACATGCACAGTAGTCCCAACGGAGCTGAATTGCGGACTTTACCGGGGCTTGCAGCAGCAGAACAGAAAGGACCGCACAGACACCAAGGAAGTTGATAGACTACAGAGGGCTGGAAGAAGCCTAGGTAAGTATAAATTCTCTTCTTCCCTTCATGACAGGTACACTTTAAAGTGGAACTCTACCACAATTTTTATGTTTTATTTGGATTACAGCAAAGAGAACATCATAGGCTACAATATGGAACAGTGATGTTTGTCCCAGTTTGCTGAAGATCACCAATGTCAAAAACAGTGACATGGGGCGGCAATAGAAGGCTATGGTTTTTATTCTGCAACATTTTCTAGCAAGAATGAATGTTCACAGCTGGCAATACATCACTCCAATTGAATGGAGATGAGTGAGGATTAACAATTTAGGTACTTACAGTCCTGATCGCCACTTTAATAAATCTGATAACCTTGTTATAAATATGGTGTTGTTAAAGCGGCAATCACATTTTAAAAGGTGGAGAACAAAACCTAACAATTCTTTGTTCTCTACCTCTGTGGTATTGATGTCGATGGATGCAGGTTTGGTTTAAATGTTCTTCCTAGTCCCTATATCGGTACATGACATCCGTTAAGGGATATCTGTAAGGAAACACAACACCTCAGCGACATTGCAGTGTGCCCTGTGCAGTTATTTTTAGACTAATCCCTTGCTGGGTACCTATGAAACAAATATTACTTTCCTCTATCTGGCGGTAGCACTCTAGACACTGGACAGCTCTCCACACTGTGCTGCAAACAATTAACAAGCCTTATATAAAGGTTATGCTGGCATAGTGGCTGTCATGGGAGATGGAAGTGTTTTAGTGTTGTAGTTTTCTTGCTTTGTGTTCAGGCTCTGGTAAACATAAACCGATCCTGTTCCAGGAAAGAGAATCATTTAGCTTACAAGTGGTGATGCTTCTTTATTCAGCTATTCAAGAACTTATTATTGTGGATGTTTTCTTTTGGCTGCAAACAATTTCTTTATTTACTGACAGTCTATATAGACATTTTATTATCTTGCTTTTTTTCGTCTATCCTTGTGTTTGGTCTATTCTTATCCAGTGGGTGTTCAGAACAGAATTTTCTGGATATGAAAAGATTCCTATTCAGCCTGTGAAGGTGTTGGTATTTGAAGTGCAGTAAATATTGCCTCCCACTGTTCCTTTAAAGGCCTGTTGTGTGACTCTATTACCTTTTCACACTGGAGGCATTGAATTTCCCACTATGAGACTACAGCAATGAGAAAGGTGAGGGCTCACACAGTGCAGCTATCTGTACACTGCTCGGCTATGGGCATTCTTCCAGCAAATTGTTGAAAACATAAGCCTTCCACATGAGTAAACTTATCCTAGCATGAAGAGAGTGTTCTGAGCAATATAACTAAACTAGCTCTATTGCAATAAAAATACAAGCATTTATGTGATAAATCCTTAATAGTATCCGCATCCCCCATGCTCGTGCTGTGAGGAGGATGTCATTATTACAGTCTTCCCCTGAAGTGGAAATGCAGGTGTGTGTTTCCTTACAATGCAGTCTCTCCATGGGAGGGCTAGCAAGTGGAAGGTGAACTAGCAAGGGAAGCAATGGGGTCCACTGAATTATATCAATCTACATACAGTATATACCAAACTTATCTTCTGAATGACAATTTGCTCCAGGAACAAGGTTCTAAAATAAAGCAGCTCTGACTTGGGCTGTATGCTGGGGGAAGCTATACTTTTTGGTGGGGGGATGACTATTGTATATTTATTGTAAATACTTTGTGCACTACATGTACTCCTGACGACGCTCTGCTTAAGGTGCGAAACGATCGTAGAGTTGGCACTCTTACTGTTTACCACTTTTGTCTCACTGTACACAATTCGGATATGGTATACCACCCAGCTACCTTCTGCGATGAGTTATTTTTGACCCCTTTGGGGTTTTGATTGTTCTGATCTATTAATATCAGAGGCAGGGTTTTTTATGTTTCAAACCCTTCCGATGGGCAGGTGTGTCCCCTATGTTCAACAGTCACCAATCATTTTGGGATAAGCAACAGTTCATCTGGTCTGTTTTGGCGCAAAAACTTGCAAGATAGCTACACCCCATGGAAATTAATGGGGGGGGGGGGGGGGGTCAGAAAAGACCCTTGCTACAGTTTTGCAGTCAACTGATGGTACACTTTGCTGTTAACTTTAACAAACCCATGACTGTTGTGTTCGACACACTTTATTTTTAAGTAAACCCTCTTATGAATTGAGAATATATACAGTATTTCTAATCATAAAGGGGAATAAGGAGACCGACATATATCTCCGTGTATACATCATGTACATATGTGGTTAGGCCCCAAGAGGCAAAGTGCTCCAGTGCTTCCTTACAATGCAGTCTTCCATGGGAGGGCTAGCAAGTGAAAGGTGAACTAGCAAGGGGAGCAATGGGGTCCACTGAATTATATCAATCTACATATATACCAAACTTATTTTCTGAATGACACTTTGCTCCAGGAACAAGGTTCTAAAATAAAGCACCACAGAGTACCCAGATACTTCCTGGTGACCCGGAACCGCTAGGAAGGTAAAGAAGCTTAAAGATACCAAAAGTCCTCTAAGGCCTCATTCACATTATCAAGCAAGGTAGGAATTTTTATGGGACCTGCACAAAAAAACTATTTGGAACCTAAAAATTGCAAACACAGAATGGCAAATACTACACAATGCAGAAAAACACCTCTTGATTTTGCAGGGATGAGTGTAAAAGCTACCTTAAAGGAAGCACTAAAGAAGTGTGTGTGTGTGTCTGTGCGCGTTTGCGTATGCATGTATCACTGCACGTGTGTTTGTGCGCACATTCTACATGTGACAATGCATGTGTGTGTTAGTGTGTGCATGCACACGCATGTAGACTGCATGTAAATATAGTACTCTATAAGTGCATGTGCCCAGGCCCGGATTTACATCACAGGAACCTATAGGCACAGATGTTCTGGCACCCTGAACATCGCCCTCCATGGACATACAAACCCCCACCAAACCATACCACAAGTGTGCTGACTAGCCCAGCTTTACCTGTCATAACTAGAGGTGTCCTCTAGTATTAGGTAGCCAGAGGAACCCTCCTTATTAAGTAGCTAGTGGTGTCCTTTACTGAAGGGAGATCTCATCAGTGGAATGTCGAGAGCTGGATGAGTAATCTCTCATTTACACTTTGCTAAGGACTCTGCATAGGGAAGGAGGGAGGTACCAGGGGAGGAGTGAGCCACCTTTTCATCATAATCAGGTGCCTGTAGGGGCGTGCATACAGTGCCTGATGGTAAATCCGACCCTGCATGTGCCTGTGTGCATGCGGGCAGCATGGTGGCGTAATGGTTAGCACTCTTGCCTTGCAGTGCTGAGTCCCCGGTTCAAATCGCAGCCAGGGCACTATCTACACAGTTTATGTGTCCTCCCCATGTCTGTGTGGGTTTCCTCTGGGCACTCTGGTTTTCTACCAAAAACATACAGGTACCTTAATTGGCTTACCCCTGAATTGGCCCTAGACTACGAAACATACACTACACTATATAGACATATGACTATGGTAGGATTAGATTGTGATCCCCTCTGAGGGACAGTTAAGTGACAAGACAATATACTTTGCACAGTGCTCCGGAGGATGGGACACTATATATATATATATATATATATATATATATATATATATATATATATATATATAATGCTTCAGATATTCCGATAGTTTCTTCAAAAGGTTCTAGACCTTGGCTTAAAATAAAATCTAGGTCATGACCTACTTTTGCACCAGTCATCCACCAAGAAAGGCAATACATACTAATGTTTCCAGATAAACTCTGCAGATTTGGAAAATCCTCTTGATTTGGACTGCTACTTAATACAGTAAGTTCCTCTTGAGGCTTGTTTAGATTAAGTAATTTCCTGCCTCATTAGTTAAACTGTATTCTATCCAATGTTCTATCAATTTTTAAATAAGGAACAACATGGCCAGGGGACTCCGATAAGGATTTCAGGATATTCTTTTTCTTTGTTGTTTTTATGCACTGCTAATGAAAGGGCATAAGGAAGCATCTCTAGGGCATGAACATGTATAGATTACACTGTACATAAGGGTTAATTAAGGCTTTTGGCACCATATTAATTGGCTGCATACCATTTTCTACACTAAATTAAGAAATGGAACCTTAATTGCTTACATTTCAAAGCCACATTTTTGCTTTTATGGTCTTAGGCATGATAAGGGGATAGTAAAAAACTTGACACTTAAAACACTGGGAAATCCTGAGTAGTGCCATAAACCTCCCTGAGCTGTGTGTGACGCTGAATGATCACACTGCGAGTAAGATAATTATAGTCAGATCGTCAGCTATGGTCATACACGTAAGATCAGATAATCTGCGGTACAAAAGGACTGAGGCAAAGCTAGGTCAAATAACAGGCTAGGTTCATACACTGGTAGTCAGATGGCTGAAGTACAATGGGCTGAGACAGTCGTTTAACAGGCTGAAGTCATACACATAAGATCAGATCAGATCAGGTACAAGCAAGGAAGAGACAGAGACAGGTTTGTTAGTCTATACCGAGTATCAGATGACTGTAGTACAGAAGGATGAGACTAATCAAAGTGGAGAGCATGCCGGGTTATACACAGAATAACAATCAGGATAATATACAAAATACAATATATATATACTGTGTATGTATATGTATATATATATATATATATATATATATATATATATATATATATATATATATATATATATATATATATATCGACAGTGTCCATATATATATATATATATATATATATATAGCTCTGAAAACTAGTTGACTAGGTACAATAGCAAGACAAGGTCCAGTGCTCAGCGGACTGATAGCTATAACAGACAGTGAGTAACTGAATGCCCTGGGCTTATATAGAAGGAATAGATCACAGACCAAGCACCCAGGAAAATCGGACCAATCAGCAACATCCCTGCAGCAAGTGTCAGCTGACCACAGGAATCAGCTGACACACCTCAGACACACCTCCTTAACCTATAAAGGCAGCTCTGAGCTGCACGCGTCCTCCTAGGGAGACTGCCAGAAACAACGCGCTGACTCACATCTACAGGGGAGCGGGGGATGCGTCTGAACAAAGAGGAAGAGGAAGCTTCTTGCAGCTGCTCAAGATTGTCAGAGCAGCCTCCAGAGACAACACCAGATAAGTGTGTTACACTGTGTAAGTGGTTCCCAGTGGATCAGCATTTTGGAACATGGAACCTTATACACTGATTTAGTTAGTGTAGCCCATAATCATTTAGAAATCGTTAACTAATCTTCATCTTTATCAGTAGCGTTCCTACAATAGGGCGCAGGGGGGCGTGGCGCACCGGGTGACAGCCAGAAAGGGGGGTGTCGCCACGACCCCCCATGCAGCCGCAGCAGGGGAAGAGCAGCGCTGGAAGGAGGGGTGACAGGGATAGCGGCGGGGAGGGGAGAAAGATCCCCCCCCCTCCCTCACCTGGGTCCCCTTCTTCCGCCTCTCTTCCCCTCCAAATGACAGCGGGGGCAGCGGGCAACTTAGAGTAAGGGCGGGCAGGCGGGCGTGCAGAGACTACTCACTTTACGTCTTGCTGCGTTCCAGCAGCTGGAACGCTGGGTCGCCGTCACATGCCTCTTCTCCGCCTCCAATGCTGTGACACGCATTGGAGGCGGAGAAGAGGCATGTGACGGCGACCCAGCGTTCCAGCTGCTGGAACGCAGCCAGACGTAAAGTGAGTAGTCTCTGCACGCCCGCCCTTACTCTAAGTTGCCCGCTGCCCCCGCTGTCATTTGGAGGGGAAGAGAGGTGGAAGGAGGGGACCCAGGTGAGGGAGGGGGGGGGATCTTTCTCCCCTCCCCGCCGCTATCCCTGTCACCCCTCCTTCCAGCGCTGCTTCCCCCCTCCTGGAGCAGCTATACTGGGGGCAACTAAACTAGCTATACTGGGGGCATCTATACTAGCTATACTGGGGGCAGCTATACTAGCTATACTGGGGGCAACTAAACTAGCTATTCTGGGGGCAGCTATACTGGGGGCAACTATACTGGGGGCATCTATACTGGGGGCAACTATACTAGCTATACTGGGGGCAACTAAACTAGCTATACTGGGGGCAACTAAACTAGCTATACTGGGGGCATCTATACTAGCTATACTGGGGGCAACTAAACTAGCTATACTGGGGGCATCTATACTAGCTATACTGGGGGCAACTAAACTAGCTATACTGGGAGCATCTATACTAGCTATACTGGGGGCAGCTATATTAGCTATACTGGGGCAACTATACCAGCTATACTGGGGGCAACTATACTAGCTATACTGGGGGCAACTATACTAGCTATACTGGGGGCAGCTATACTGGGGGCAACTATACTAGCTATACTGGGGACAACTATACTGGGGGCAACTATACTAGCTATACTGGGGCAACTATACTGGGGGCAACTAAACTAGCTATACTGGGGGCATCTATACTAGCTATACTGGGGGCAGCTATACTAGCTATACTGGGGGCAACTAAACTAGCTATTCTGGGGGCAGCTATACTGGGGGCAACTATACTAGCTATACTGGGGGAAACTAAACTAGCTATACTGGGGGCAACTAAACTAGCTATACTGGGGGCATCTATACTAGCTATACTGGGGGCAACTAAACTAGCTATACTGGGAGCATCTATACTAGCTATACTGGGGGCAGCTATATTAGCTATACTGGGGCAACTATACCAGCTATACTGGGGGCAACTATACTAGCTATACTGGGGGCAGCTATACTAGCTATACTGGGGACAACTATACTGGGGACAACTAAACTAGCTATACTGGGGGCAACTAAACTAGCTATACTGGGGGCAACTATACTATCTATACTGGGGCAGCTCTGGGGGCAACTATACTATCTATACTGGGGGCAACTATACTAGCTATACTGGGGGCAACTATACTAGCTTCACTGGGGCAGCTATACTGGGGGCAACTGTACTAGCTATACTGGGGGCAACTATACTAGCTAATACTTTAAATTACAGTTAGCTCCGCCCTCATTCGGTCATGACCACGCCCAATTCTTTTGCCGGTTGTGGCCACGCCCATTTTTTTTAAAGGGGGGGGGGTGTCTTTTAATACCCAGCACCGGGTGCCAAATGCCCTAGGTACGCCACTGATCTTTATCTATCCAGTGGCTGGATAGTGTACTGGT
Organism: Hyperolius riggenbachi; assembly: GCF_040937935.1. Lineage (NCBI taxonomy): Eukaryota > Metazoa > Chordata > Amphibia > Anura > Hyperoliidae > Hyperolius > Hyperolius riggenbachi. The sequence goes on from NC_090649.1 coordinate 190,983,150, forward strand.
TAAAGTGAATGGGAACCCATATTTAAATAAAAAAGTCAGATACTCACCTAAGGAGAGGGAAGCTCTGGGTCCCATAGAGCATCCCCTCCCCTCTCCTCTCCCGGTCCCCGCTGTTGCGCTGGCTCCCCCGTAGTGGTATTCGACCGGTTCGGTCAAATACTGCTGTTTCCCGGCCGAAAGGGAGACTTTGGAAATGGTTCGGGAGCCTGAGCTCTCCTGAAGACGGGCCGCTCTATACTGCGCACGTGCGAGTGCCCACTATGACGCACTTGCGTGTGCGCAGTATGGAGCCGCCTGTCTTCAGGAGGACTTGGATCACGAAGACTTTCGAAGTCCCCTCGGCGGGGGATGTGAACGGAGGAGCCAGCGCAGCACCGAGGGCACCGGGAGAGGAGAGGGAAGGCTCATTAGGACCGAGCCTTCCATCTCCTTAGGTGAGTATCTGACTCTTTTTATTTAAATATGGGTTCCCATTAGCTTTAAGGGCTCTGCCTCTGACACAGGAGACAAGGGCTCAAATCTTAGCTTTTTCCTGTTAAGTAAGCCAGCACCTATTCAGTAAGGAGTCCTTGGGCTAGACTCCCTAACACTGCTACTGCCTACTGAGCACTTTGCGTCTGCCAGGAGAAAAGTGCAATAAAAATGTTATTTTTCTTGTCTTTAGCTGTATTTACCCAAAATTTGTCTGATTCAACATTCCTAATCAGCCCAGGCTAAACATTACTGGGAGGGCAGGCCTACATACAATATACAGCAATATACAGTGGGTTGCAAAAGTATTCAGCCCTCTTGAAGTTTTCCACATTTTGTCACATTACTGCCACAAACATGAATCAATTTTATTGGAATTCCACATGAAAGACCAACACAAAGTGGCATACACATGAGAAGTGGAACGAAAATCATACATGATTCCAAACATTTTTTACAAATAAATAACTGCAAAGTGGTGTGTGCATAATTATTCGGCCCCCTTTGATCTGAGTGTAGTCAGTTGCCTATAGACATTGCCTGATGAGTGCTAATGACTAAATAGAGTGCACCTGTGTGTAATCTAATGTCAATACAAATACAGCTGCTCTGTGATGGCCTCAGAGGTTGTCTAATAGAATATTAGGAGCAACAACACCGTGAAGTCCAAAGAACACACAAGACAGGTCAGGGATCAAGTTATTGAGAAATTTAAAGCAGGCTTAGGCTACAAAAAGATTTCCAAAACCTTTAACATCCCACGGAGCACTGTTCAAGCGATCATTTAGAAATGGAAGGAGTATGGCACAACTGTAAACCTACCAAGACAAGGCCATCCACCTATACTCACAGGCCAAACAAGGAGAGCGCTGATCAGAAATGCAGTCAAGAGGCCCATGGTGACTCTGGACGAGCTGCAGAGATCTACAGCTCAGGTGGGAGACTCTGTCCATCGGAAAACTATTAGTCATGCACTGTACAAAGTTAGCCTTTATGGAAGAGTGGCAAGAAGAATGGCATTGTTAACAGAAAGCATAAGAAGTCCTGTTTGCAGTTTGCCACAAGCCATGTGGGGAACACAGCAACCATGTGGAAGAAGGTACTCTGGTCAGATGAGACCAAAATGGAACTTTTTGGCCAAAATGCAAAACGCTATGTGTGGTGGAAAACTAACAGTGCACATCACTCTGAACACACCATCCCCACTGTCAAATATGGTGGTGGCAGCATCATGCTCGGGGGGTGCTTCTCTTCAGCAGGGACAGTGAAGCTGGTCAGAGTTGATGGGAAGATGTATGGAGCCAAATACAGGGCAATATTGGAAGAAAACCTCTTGGAGTTTGCAAAAGACTTGAGACTGGAGCAGAGGTTCACCTTCCATCAGGACAACAACCCTAAACAAAAAGCCAGGGCAACAATGGAATGGTTTAAAACAAAACATATCTATGTGTTAGAATGGCCCAGTCAAAGTCCAGATCTAAATCCAATCAAGAATCGGTGGCAAGATCTGAACACTGCTGTTCACAAACGCTGTCCATCTAATCTGACTGAGCAGGAGCTATTTTGCAAAGAAGAATGGGCAAGGATTTCAGTCTCTAGATGTGCAAAGCTGGTACAGACATACCCTAAAAGACTTGCAGCTGTAATTGCAGCAAAAGGTAGTTCTACAAAGTATTGACTCAGGGGGCCAAATAATTACGCTCACCCCACTTTGCAGTTATTGGTTTGTAAAAAATGTTTGGAATCATGTATGATTTTCGTTCCACTTCTCACATGTACACCACTTTGTATTGGTCTTTCACGTGGAATTCCAATAAAATCGATTCATGTTTGTGGCAGTAATGTGACAAAATGTGGAAAACTTCAAGGGGGCCGAATACTTTTGCAAGCCACTGTATGCGGTAGATATAGGAAGTGCTTCTAATGCTGAAAATTAATGTAAAAGTGGGTATCCTGAATAATTTACTGCATTCTACTATATGTCACTACAGTTCTTCTTTAATGGGAGGGTTCACAGAGAAATAAAAATACTAATCTACCCGTGGCAGGCAGGACGTGCCCTCGACGCCTCTCCGGAGGCTCCCAGTCTTCTCCGGTGGCTCACCCGACCTGGCCAGGTCGGCTTCCAGGTCGGGCTCTTGTGCGCTCCAACATGCATCTCACGCGGTCGCGCTGACGTCATCGGACGTCCTCCAGGCTGTACTGCGCAGGTGCAGTAGTTCTGCGCCTGCGCAGTACAGTCCGTAGGACATCTGATGACGTCAGCGCGACCGCGTGAGACGCACATTGGAGTGCAAGGAGAAGCCCGGCCAGGTCGGGTGCGCCACTGGAAATGACCAGGAGCCTCCGGAGCGGCGTCGAGGGCACGTCCTGCCTGCCACGGGCTGGAGGAAGCCCCAGCTAAGTGCATTAGTATTTTAATATTTTAAACAACTCTGTGGATCTTCCCTTTAAGTTGTGTCACTGACTAGCAGCTCTATACATAGAATTTTGTATAGAATATATAAAACAGCTGTCATAAGAGAGCAGTAACAGTCCTTATGTTAGTGTGCGGTTGTGCTCATGCTTTTGTTTGCAAGTCGATTCCCGGTGCATAGACTGAGGATCATAAATCTAGAGCTTTTATCCTTTTTATGCATTCAAATAATGCTGATATTGTCCGCAGCACTTAACAGAGCACACTAAGTAATTATTGTCACTAACAGACCTATCCCACCAGGCAAGGGGGTGGCTGAAGAACACCACCCTACATGGGGAGGGGACTTTTGCCCCTCTGTCTTGGAGCCAGGCCCACTGCTGACAGGTGCATACCTGACTGACTATTTATTTAACGAGTTCAAAGCTGAGGGGGGAATCTGCTTTACATATAGGGATTTGGCCATATGCCCCCCCCACCCCGCCCCCCACCTCCATAATGGCCAGTCAATCCCCCCTCCCCACCTTGCAGAGTAGCACAGAGATGGCTGTAATATTTGTCTGTTCCATGCTGCATTGGATCGCCTCTTCCTCTCACCAGCAAATTGCTATATGCTGGCATCCTCTGTCTCCTGATCACATGACATGCATCAGGAGCTGAAGGATGGCAGCATAGAGTGAATGGCTGTTGGCAGGAAGAAGAAACCTGACACAGCGCACAACAGGTAAATATTACAGAATTTCCTGCGCTACTCTGCAGAGTGAGAGGTAGGAGAAGCGGGCCTCCATAGCCCCCAAGGCCAGGGGTACAGGGACTATTGTTATATAAAGGTGGGTGCAAAGGGTAGGGAGGAACAAAAGAAACTATCAGAGCAACAGGCAGATCCACACCAGTAATTAGTCTTTGATGGTGTTTCCATAGGGTGATGATCATCACTACACCTTCACTAAAGATAAGGCAATTGGGGCATATACAAATAAAAGAAAAAAATGCTGTCTTCCAGTTGTAGATTATATTTATCAATCAATATATTTATAACAGAAAAGTCAAACAGAGTGGCATGCATGCAGTAATCAGATTCCATTCATTGTTCATCCAATATAATATGTGATCCACATCAGTACTCGGAGGGTTTACAAGTCTTTTGAGAGAGGCATCATTAAGCCCCATACACACACTCAACAGCGGTCTTTTAGGCTCTCACAACCTTTCTTGTGAAACACCTACAAAAAAATCTCTTGCTATTGTTCAGGCAGCTGATAAGACTGATAAGAAGTCAATTCAACATTTGGGCGGGTTTTCAGCAGACAGTACAGCGTGTGTACAGTCTGTCGGTGGACTGATAAGGCCGTTTCTGAGCGATCCGCCACGCGGACCTTATCAGTCCACTGACAGACTGTACACACGTTGTCTTCCGTCAGACGTGTGTACGAGCCTTTAAAGACCGCTGTTGAGTGTGTGTATGGGGTTTTTGTGTTGGCTTATATAATTACATTGCTGATCATGCTGATTGTACACATGAGGCTAGCGTTGCAGTGCAATGCTCCGCCCCCTCGCATCGCAGCTGCAAAAATCAATTTACATGACCTTGCAGCAGAGTGCACCGCAGGGTCATATGCTGGACAGGATGTCACTGGCATTCTCAGCTTCCCTGACGTATTTGCGTTATTCCATGCCTGTACACCGCCATCGCCCAAAAATTTAAATTCTGCGTCGGCCATTGATTTCCATCCATACCGCATACTTTTACACTAGGGCACATACTAGGCATGACTATGAATCGGCCGCTGGGAGTTTTGGGCGCAAGGTAAAGCTGATACTCACCCTGCTCCTGCACAACTCCTAGTAGCGTTAATTACTATTCCCCCTCCTGGCCGTCATGATGAATAGTGGGGGAAAAATGTTGCTGGCAGACGAATTACAGTGTTTTTGTAGTAATTTGTGCTCCATTTTTTGACGGCGTTCAAATTACTCACTAAGTGCCGGTATAGCCATAATTCCTATAACGGTCTATGGTGGCGCTCGCATACTGGTGCCCTAGTGTAAATGGGGCCTGAGTGGTAAAATTACATGTATAATACACTTATTCTTAAGCATTTGATATCACAGTAGAATTGTGATATTTTATCTACAAGAATAAATAAATAAAAACAGGTTTTTTTTTTCAAACAAGCCTTGTATTTACACATTTGCTCCCATTTTAGAAGTGATGATCAAGTTTATTGCTTTCATTAAAAAGAAATGAAAATCGTTATATAAATCATCGGAGATGAGTGTGTCTCCCGGGGGAAATTAACGATTTGCTGATACAGAAACTAAGAAAGCACGCCAGAGAACCCCCCCTTGATTAGGCAGATCTGATTGCTTTATAGGCACAAGTGCATTCACCTAGGAAATCTTTAAGTGATATCTGACACAGATTATGTTGTGACCACAGAAACTGAGTCTGATAAATATTCCACTGGGGCTCCACTGCCTGGAAATTCAGTTCCAACATGCAAAGAGTTATTAATGCAGGGGAAGATGAAAGATATCTAAAATACAAACATTTTGCACATAGCACTGAGGTGCCAGGGGAAACAGCGGGATGGGTACACTTGGTACTGGTGCAGAGCTGATTTCAGCTGGATAATGTTACATTTAGCACAATACAGCACAGCAGCTATACCGACAAAGAATGTTTTGTGATGAAGGCAAGAAAGCAGTTTGTTCCTATGAACCCAGATTAAAGAAAATCACAGAATAAACAACATCTCAGGAAATGAAAGCAGAAAAGAATGTTCTTTTCTACTCCAAAATTGCAGATGCGTTTAAGAAAAGGGAGAAAAATAAATAAATAAATAAACACCACCTGAATGTACAAGCAGCAATACTGTTTTTTTGATGGAACCATATAAAATAACGTCACGTGGATGTGGAGTACAATAGACACTTGAAGCCTGACTATGCTTACCGTGTGCTTAAAGGACTCACAAGGTGAAAAAAAGAAAAGTAGTTTTACTTACATTGTGCAGTATGCCAGACACAGTACGCTCCCGATGTGGGGGCTATCACATGCGCAGAAGGTGCCCACCCATCGGGGGTCGGCGATCTTTACTGACTGTCATTGGAACCCTGAAGAGGACCAGAGCTGTGCCGAGGGACCCAAATGACTTCTAGCGCCTGGAAGAAACCCCAGGTAAGTAAAACGTATTTTCTTTTATTTGCCCTGTGAGTCCTTTAAGGGCATTAAAATGCAAACATGTTAACCATGGGCGTAACTATAACAGTTATGGAGCTCCCTAGCAAAGCTTTGATGATGGCCCCCAATATTTGACACCCCTCCCCTTAACTCCCCCTAGTGACCCTCACAGCCTGGGTGCCAATCTTGCAAGGGTCATAATACAAGTGTGTTCATAATGATCTTCACACCAATAACAAGTGTACCCACAATAAATGCCCTGTGCTGCACAAGTTGTATTAACAACCTCCTACCATCCATGTCCCTCCCACCATTGTAAAACAAAAAAGTTGTGACCACCATTCAAAGGAGATGAGTGTGTGATATGACGAAAGTGACCCTGTTGCCCTCCAGGGACTAACAATAACAAAAGAAAATAGATCAGCAGCACTGCACAGAATTATGGCTCTGTATTGAGAAGATGACATGTAATGACAATCACATGTGAGAGTGGGCTTGATGTCAGCCCACCACTGTAGTCTTGTACACAATGCCTACTGTATAGTGAATGTCAGCCTCCACTCAGCCTCCACTGCTGCAGCCAACATACTCTGACCTCTAACTACTTCACCACACTCTCCATCTCTCTTCTGTGCTCTTCCATGTTGTCACTCCACACTACCCCAGGTGCCATCCTTTGTGAGGCCATCCCCCTAAACTCACTATTCTCAACCCACATGCCTAACTAGAAATCACCACCAAGAAAAGCAGCTCCTCCCTATTCCCCACTAGTTGCTGTCATCCTTCCAGCTCCAGGGCACTGCACTCCCCCCCCCCCCCCTTTCCCCAACCCACTAGGGGCTGTCTCCTCCCTACTCCACACTAAAGGTCCGTACCCACGATACAAGTTTAATACGTTGTAACAAATAAGTATTTTTCTCTGAAGGTCATTATGCTGTTGGTTATATTTTAGAGCAGAAAGGAGTTCTGAGTTTAGATCCGCTTTACGAATAATAAATTACCATCTTAGATTTGACCTATATTGGCCTATATTAATCACACAGCTGCTAATTTGAAAACCTTTCAGTAATTCCCATCATGTTCCAAAATGGCCAAGTCAATGACTACAATTTGTAACTAAATAATCACAGTCTACTTTTAAAAAGTGGTCTAAGTTTGCTGAATAACTTGTTAAAGTGGATCCGAGATGAACTTTTACTCATTGCATAATTGTGTTCCTTTCCTATTGCTTATAGGGCATTCCTCAAGCCAAATGCTTTTTTGTTTTTGTTTTAATACTGTAATTTCCTATAAACTAAACAAGCCACTCCCACAGGTTTTCAGAGAGCCAAGGCACTTTCAGACAGTAGCAAGGGCTCATGGAAGCTCAGTCTGGGCAGGAGGAGGGGGAGGTATTACTAGCCAGAGATTTCAGAGGCAGAGGGGAGGAGGGGGGGGGTGTTAGGTTTTTTTTGCTCAAGATGCAGATAAGCCTGCCTCTGTGTAATGTTTACAAACAACATGGCTGCTGTCATTGTATAACAGGAAGAAATATTCTTATTCTATTAAAGCTTTTTGCAGCTAGATTTGCTGTGTAAACTATCTAAACTTTAGATAAGATATATAGACAAGTTACTTGTTATAGTTAGTTTTTCATCTTGGATCCACTTTAAGTAAAAAATGATTAACAAGGACATTCATTTCTTTTTTGTGTCTCAGACTGCAGGACCCCACTTGCTTGTTTACCACTTATCACCCCTTCTCCCCATTCCATAGCACATGCTGCTTGGCTATAGTGAAACAACATGTCTATATAGCGCTCATATTCAGAACTGTTGTTTTCATGTATAACATACACAGAGTGACAGTAATCTAGTGTTTGTAGAAGGCCTTAGTTAATGGAGCTTTGCTATGGAGCTTCACAGTATAAAGCTCCATAGCATAGCTCCATTAACTTAAGCCTTCTACAAACACTAGATTACTGTAACTGGTCAATTAGGGCATACACAAAAAAGGAGCACGAGGAAATTTGGACGGCTGGAAATATCAGTTGTGAAATACTGGTAACATTACCAATATTCTGGTTAATAGAATATCGGTAATTGTTCCAATATTCTACTAATGCCTTTCATAACCTTACTCTCATACTAACCTGCCACTATCTACACCTGAGAATTACCCCCCCTCCCTTCCAAATACGAACCCATCTTACCTAAGGCTAACACTGAACCCCCTGATGGCAAATTTCTTACCCTCGCACTGCCTACGCCACCAAGTGGAAGCACCATGGCTATCCTCCGACAACAGGGTTCAAATATATTAAAGTCGACCTCTGTCGCCTAAATTGCCCACTCTGTGCCAACATAGCTGGCTTTGGCGGCACCCAAGTCTCCAGGCGAGATATGTTCCTGCTTTTCATTTGGGGTGGCAATTTATCAAAAAGTGATGTTCAGACATGTTGTTTACCAGGGAGGGGCAGAAGCAGCAAGTGGCTTCAAACCAAGGCTCTGCAACTATGGTAGGCATTGGGTGAAAATGATCCATCCCACCAGATCGGTAGAGAGAAGAGCAGAGTGTTGGGAACACCTGTATACACTAGGTTTATAGCTGAAATATTGGATAATGAGGATTTTTTCTCGGGAAAATCTAAAGTGCTTACTTTGCACAAGTATGAATAAAAAAAATTGGTAGGCCTTGGTACCGCATACATATCAATCAGCCACCGGGTTATTCAGGCACAGGGTAATGCTGATAAACGGCTCACCCTGCTGCTGCACAAGTCCCGGCGGCGCTAATTACTATTCCCCCTCCAGGCCGCCATGAATAGTGGGGTAAGATGTTATTTAACAGTTATTGCTGTCGGTCGAATTACAGTGTTTTTATAGTAATCTGTGCTTCCTCTTCTGACGGCGCCCAAATTACTTACTGTGCCATAATTCCAATTACGGCCTATGGGGGCGCTGGCTGCACCCAAACCTCCTGCTGTATTTTTACATCACTTGCTTGCTACCTACCTCCTATAACTATCTTAACAATTACAAGCTATCTCTTTCAGGCAGAACCTATTCGTTTTATTTTTCAGGAGATGGCAATCAAGCAATATGTCCTTATTACTTAGGCTTGACTTTCAGACCTGATTAGAGAAAACCTTTGCAGTTAATAACATTTGAAGGGCAAAATTATATTAAGAAACAGAAATAATATGATGCAAGTCTCAATAACCAATACATTATACTTCACAGAGTTCTCCTTTAAGGTGAACTTCCCACAAGTCAAAGACCATTTCAGCCAATACTACTGAATAATACATAATTACTTTTGTATGATAATGATCTCCTTTCTGTAACCTACTGTCCTAGCTGTTTCTGGATCAATTAATTCTGACACATTTTTTGCATTTTATTGCATTTGTTCTTGCATATTATATTACTTTTCATGGAACAGAACATTCCAAGAAATAATGGAAATCACTATTCTGAAAGCCAGGCTGACAGTAAAAAAGAGATTCAAGAATGTCAAAGGAGGTGCCCAGCTAAAAGGGAAAGGCTCAGCTCTGCACCCAAAATGACATCTTTATAATATTCTGACGATGTGACTGCTCTGTTTTCTGTTCCTCATCCCAGCCCTGCAACTGGATCTGGTGAATCACTACATGACTATGTTATGGCACAGCATTATGTCCTACAGAGAAAGAAGAGGCAACACTTGAGAAAGAGGTAGCTAGTACATGTTCATAGACCCCAAAGGTTCTACCCCAATTTTACACTGTATTTTCTTGGTCTTACACCCTCAAAGCAAAGATTGACTAATTTCACCTAGACTTGATCCCATCCCAAACATGTTCTACATACCAAAATATTTTTGTGTTACTAGTGCACAGTCATCTCACATTGCTGGACAGAGCTGTTGTTTCTGTGTTTAATGGGGGATGCAATCTTGCTTTTTTTCAGAGCAGGCAGGACTTGTTCAGTGAGAGATGCGAGCTGCTGCAGACACTAAAGGGTTCTCTCTGCATTTACAGCACCATGGAGGGAAGTTTTTTTATACTAAATATCAAAGAAAGGTCATACTGTCATACAGTACTCTCAGTAGCAGAGAGATGTACAGCCATACTCTACAGTGGGTGGATAGTATACTATTTGCCAAATCAATAAATACATTACCTTTTACTATTGGAAAGAGTCTGCTATCTATAGTGCACATTCTAACAATGGAAACAGCAAATTATATTCTTAGCTTGCTGGTAACTGACGATTGCATAGTATACTGTATAGTACTAGTTCTAAATCTAAGGGCTATTTTCCGATAGCAGCATTTTGCAATGTGATTCCGATCACTATCCGATCGTAAAATGCTAGGCACTCGCTCGACTACTGAAAACCATTAGGCTCCCTGCACACTGCAAATCTGTTTTCTGATTCCATTTCCGATTCTCAATTCCGATTCTCCCTGAATACATTCAACAGAAAACCGGATCAAAAAACGCAGCATGCAGTAAAGATTAAAAATCGGAATCGGAGGTCAAAACCGATTGAAAAGCGGAATCAGAATCGGAATCGCATGCAGTATGCAAGGAGCCTAAGGCCTCTTGCACACTGCATGCATTTCCGATTCCAATTTTCAATCGGTTTTTACCTCCGATTCCGATTTTTAATCTTTACTGCATGCTGCGTTTTTTGATCCATTTTCTGTTGAATGTATTCAGGGAAAATCGGAATTGAAAATCGGAATCAGAAAACGGATTTGCAGTGTGCAGGGAGCCCAGAGAGATTTTTTTGTACACTTTAGCTATAAAGGAGTGCATGAAAAATGCATAGTAATCGTGCCACTATGCGTGTTTTTCCGCAATTCAGTATTTCCAAATCCTGTCCTGCCCTTTTATTTGTTCCTTCTGTTGGAAAGCGCAAAACCAGACACATTGCAATTGCGCTGTACACCTGATGGGTCAGACGAAAATCATGGTGGTTGACTCTCAGCATGATCATAATTCTCAGTGGAGAACGGCCCTCTGTGTGTGGGTCAGTGTATGATTCACATAAATGTATTTAAAAGTTTGGTTGTAGAAAACACGATTCAACAAATTGACACATTTTTTATCAGTTTGTTTATCACTGGTTTGTGTTCTATCCATATTTGATGAATGCATAACCAAACACTGTTCATAAAGGTAGTGCGTGTATTTTATTCGGTATTTTAGACTTTTGTGTGCTAATTCATAAGTATTTTCACAGGTGCGGTAAAAGTTTGGTGAATTACCGAAGCCCATTGAAAACCTATTAGTAACAGCAGGAGAGATTTACAAGCTGTTCCGTGCAGTGAGGGTATTACAATAGAAGAGACATCCCAGACATCCCTTTACATGTACATTTTGTTATACTGCCTCTGCTTGCTCTGAATCTGATCTGAATCTGTCTAATAGTTTTTCTTAACATTCTATTTAATTGCCACAGCTTAGAAGAACTTTAATAAACTTTACACATGCCAACTAGCTCCTACACATCTTCAAAACAGGACCCAAGAGGTTAAACAGCCACACAGCCTGAGGTATTCAGGGGAAGCCTGTTTTGATCTGTTCTCACTCTGCTGCTGCCTGGGGGGGTTTAAAGGCTTGTCCTGCCGGCGAAGGTTGCAGGTCCTATCAGATTCCAACAGTCAGACTTGCAGGAGAACAGGGGCTGTTTCTATTGGCTCTCTACTCCATTCAGTTGCAGCTTCCTCTGCTTCCAGCACAGTCTCTGCACTCTTTTCAAAGCAGACGGTATTGCTTTGGGGCTTTACCGCTTGTTGTAGGGTTTATGAATTGACATTTACTGACGTGTTGAGATATTTACCTCACCACTCGGTAATTTCAGCTTTTCATGCGGTAACAGCTTTTATGAATTGACATTTTCCTAAGTGCTCTGTAAAGTTAGCTGTTTTCTGCATTACCGAATGCAGTAATGCTTTATGAATCGACCCCATTAGACTGTCACATCAGCATTGCCATGTTTATGGCCTATTAATTTTAATTGTTTGCCAAATCAATAAATACATTACTTTTTACTATTGGAAACAGTTTATTGTTGCCAACATATTACGCGGCGCTGAAATAAATAAATAAAATAAATAAATAATACTAGTACACTGTAATACACCTCAGATACACAATTCAGGTTTATAGTACCTTAAAGTGGTCTGAAACTCTGACATAACATTCAATAAAAATGTGTTTCTCTACTTTGTATTCATACAGTTATCATATTTGCTTTTGTGCACAAGTAATACTGTCTGTCTACAAATTACAAGTTTCCAAAGTGTAGTTTTTCTTGCCCTGAAAACTGCATTTTATTCCAACTGCTTTTAATTATATATTAAACTCTTCTGATGAGTTGTTCTGAGCTGTTTGTGTGCCTGAAGAAGAGATAGCTTCTCAGAAAGTGTTTTTTACTTGTTACAGACAAATGTATCAACATTGGAATGTAAACAAAGATACTGTTGCGTGGCTGGAAAGTGTAATGGTAATGGTTAAGGGCTCTGCCTCTGACACAGGAGACCTGGGTTCGAATCTCAGCTCTGCCTGTTCAGTAAGCCTGCACCTATTCAGTAGGAGATCTCGGGCCAGTCTCCCTAACACTGCTACTGCCTATAGAGCGCGTCCTAGTGGCTGCAGCTCTGGCGCTTTGAGTCCGCCAGGAGAAAAGCGCAATATAAATGTTCTGTGTTTGTTTGTTACTGTTATCTCCAGTTTGGATGCGGATTTGAAGCTGAATAGCAGGACAAAGTGCTTTGTTTAACCATTTCAGTGATGTTCTGCTGAAATAATTCTGGGATAGTATCTTTAAAGCTGTGAGGAATCTTTTAGAGCAAAGTAGAAATGCTGACTTTCAGACCAATGTAAGTACCTTGCAACCTCAGGTTTCATCTCATGTTCCCCATTTACAAAGCTTCTGGTCTCAGCATAAAGTTTTACTAACATAAAATTATTTCACACCTTACTTGACCCACTCTCATACAGAGATGCATGACTGCTTCTCCAGCAATCAGATTTTGAAGATCACTTTTCTCTATGATGATAGTGTTTCCAGGGTCAATCTTAAGACATCAATTTCTGAAAGTGAGACTCGGACCCTTCAATGTGATGGTCACTAAGTGTTCCAATGCAAATCAATTACTATGGTTTAGCAGATCAACCATGTGATAGATGCTGCATCCACTCAATGGGACATTTCAAACATTGCAGCCCTATGAATATATGGAAGAAGATATGAATATATAAATCCACAGTATTGTGAAACACACACAACAACATTGCAACAAATATTTTTAAGATTAGTTTTAAAAGCCTAAAAAAACATGTAGTACAATGATTATTACTAAGGTCACGTTCAAATTGGTGCATTGTGGAACGGTGTACCGGCAGCTTTGTAACTGAGCTCACTATACAGCAATGTACAACCTATTTTATTTTCACAGTACAGCAGCAGCATTGCAGCATGGTAACCCAGTGTATGCAGTGCATTACCGTTAAATGCACGCGTCAACAGTGAAGATGAAGCATACTTTTCATTGACTATATGCTTCACTATACAACACACACAACGCAAACATAATGACGCCGCTGTTCCGATGCTGCTGTCACAGGGAAGGCAAGGCTGCTCTTGCTTAGCATGGAAAAGATACCTTGCATAGTAGACAACAAGATGCGCACATATGTTATAAAATGTACTAATGAAAATGGGAACAAAATGTAAGCTATTTTATTAATCATTGTGGCAGTTTTGTGATGTCAGAGTAAGAAATATGTTGCTGGGCCCTCAGGCTTGTTACATTCAGAAATACAGCACAGCAGTGCTAGGCTGAGACATGTAGATAAATACCAGTGTAGAAAAGTAGCAACGAAAACACTCCGTTTATATTTCAGGCAGATTCACTGCATGTTAAAGAGGACTTGAACACAGCACTTCCTCTCTGCTCTAAAATATACAGCATAGTAACCTTTAAAGAAAAACACATTTCTTTGTTACAGCTGGTATGTAGAAGCAGAAGAATATTGTACCGTCTTAGTCATCAGTAAAAGCAAGAAGTTTTGAATCAGGATGATACCAATTACTGGATAACTAAGAGATAAAAAGTAAGCTTTTAGCTAATACAATGAAGTGGAAAAAGAATGCCTATACAGTCCTAGAACAGGAGGGGACCGAGGCTGCATTAAGCAATTATAAGGAGTGCAATAAAAGATGTAAAAAAGAGTAACCAAGCAGCTCAGGGTGACCCAAACTACTAGGAATGTGTAGGGGGATAAAAGGGACCAAAAAGCCCTCTTACTAAAAAAGCAAAGCTTGGTCTAAGTGCCCTCTTAAAACAGAAGGAAATTTGCAATAATTCAGTTATAAATGAACATTTGTGGTTACCCATAATGCACTACCACTAAATATGCAAATTATCCCTTTTCGCCCTAGTTAAGCCAAGCAAGCATCCAGAACCGCTGGTGTTTAGCAAGCCTATAGCTTTAAATTTTACACAGCCATATCAAACCCACATGTAGACAGCCTGTTTCGGACTTTTGGTCCTCATCAGTACATGGCAGGGATTGATAAGGCTGTATGAAATAGGGCTTGGACGAGTACAACAGAGTAACCAAGCAGCTCAGGGTGACCCAAACTACTAGGAATGTGTAGGGGGATAAAAGGGACCAAAAAGCCCTCTTACTAAAAAAGCAAAGCTTGGTGTAAGTGCCTTCTTAAAACAGAAGGAAATTTGCAATAATTCAGTTATAAATGAACATTTGTGGTTACCCATAATGCACTACCACTAAATATGCAAATTATCCCTTTTCGCCCTTTTCATTTATAACTGAATTATTGCAAATTTCCTTCTGTTTTAAAGAGGAGCTGTTAGGTATAAGGTCTCAGAGAAAATAAACACATATATCAGTAGCTAAAGATTGGCTGTACTTACATTACATATGCATTTCACTGTCCACGTTTGGATTTCACAGAATTTTTATATAGTATATGCAGAGAATGATGCTCCTGACAGCCCATGGCAGGTTCCATGTTTGTGAAGCCAAATGTGTCGTCATGTCCTGCCTGCTTCTGATCACAGAGGAGCTAGTACAGAATAACACAGTGTGCAGTGAATATTAATGAGCCATGTGGCTAGGAACAATAGCGGACTCCTGCAGTGTACGCTGCCCCGGAGATTTATCTGTGCTGTGGCTGGACTGCGTTAGAAGCTGCTGAAACTTGATCCCGTCTTCTCCTTAGCAGCCGAGGGGAGGGCCCCAGAATGCTTTGCAGTATGGAATGCGGCTTGCGTCCTCCTTAGGAGCTTAGCTGTGCTGATAAGCACACATTAAATGTAAGAGAGATCTTTATCTTTAGTAATGTCTTTTTGGCTTCTGTCTAAACTGTTTAACACAGGAGAATAGAGGTTTAAATTAGCTTCTGCAGCCTGACAGTTACTCTTTAAGAAGGCACTTACACCAAGATGTAAAAAAGAAATTAGGCTGGCAAAGATTGAAGCTGAAAATCAAATCGCTAGGGATATCAAATCTAACCCAAAGAAGTTTTCAAGTACATCAACTCTATAAAAAAAGGGGTCAGTACTGGGTCCAGTGCTCTTCAATTTATTTATGAATGACCTAGTAGATGCATTAAAAAGCAATGTTGCTATTTTTGCAGATGATACAAAATTGTGTAGAATCATCAAGTCTCAAGAAAACAGTGACATATTGCAACAGAATGGAAATTTTTGAACAGAGGCACCAACAAGGATAAAAACTTCTAAAAACCGTTTAAAAAGGGGGATGTTTAGGTGGACTTACCTCCCTTGTAGATTAACAGATTGAAATCCTTATTTTCAAATAAAATAACGTTTATTTAGTGCTTCAAATTGCAACACGTTTCGCAGGTCACAATCCCTCTTCATCAGGCAAAAAATTTAGAAAACGTAAAGGGTCTGTGTAACGGCCAAGCGCCTTTTGAGCATGTGGAATGTATTGCCACAGGAAGTAGTTATGGCAAATTCTATATTTGCATTTTAAAGGGGGCTTAGATGCTTTCCTTGTGTTGAAAGACATCCATGGCTATAATTACTAGGTAATGCCCGGTGGTGTTGATCTAAGGATTGCCATCTGGAGTTGGGAAGGAATTTTTTTTTTCCCCTTTTGGGGATAATTGGACCATGCCTTGTAAGGGTTTTTTGCCTTTCCCTGGATCAACAGGGACATGTGAGGGTGCAGGATAGTGTTGTACTTTGTCCTTTGGTTGAATGTTGATGGACGTATGTCTTTTTTTCAACCCAAATAACTATGTATGCATATACAGGAACAAGGAACATACATACTGACAGGTATATGCAGGAACCAAGCCTGATGAAGGCTTATTATTAGCCAAAAGCTTGCCTTTTATTTATCTCTAAGTTCGCCAATACATGGTATCATCCTGATTCAAAACTTCTTGCTTTTACAGCTGATACAAATCCTGCAACAAATCTGCTGTGTATCTACTTCCTGCTTTAAAGGAAGCAGACATATTGTTAACATCCTGTGCTTTTCAATTAGCCTCTTTGCCGTGGCAGTCAGCTGACAGCTGAAGAGATCAAAAACTTGAGATTAGACACAGATGAGAGGAAATTAGACAGGCTAAACTCTGTAAATACATACAGGGTGTGTTTCTCTGTTTTCCTTCTGCCCTGTGCAAGAGTTCAGGTTCACTTTAATAAAGTCACATACACACACACATAAATAAGGGTTTTCCTGGCATTCCTAGACCATAAAACAATCAGCCCAAATTTTCCATGGAAGACGTTTCTGGAAGAAGCATGGCAGGTTCTTAAGTTTTGTGACATATAATTCATGATTTAGGAGGATCAGGAACACACAGTAGGGAATTTTGGCATTTGCAATGAGAATGTTTGCCTTTTGAGTAGCATTCATTTATTATACCCAGATTACTGTAAAGAGGTAGGATCAGAACAGACAAAATTGTAAAAAACGGAAACCCTGCAGAGCTGAATATGGTACATGGCATGTATTATACCAGTTCTAACCATTTACTACAGGCCACACATAGTGCTACAAATGGATCCCGGAAAGCCCCATGGAGAGCAGGGCCGGATTTGTACTTTTTACCGCCCAAGGCCCACTATCACCAGCTGCCCCTGACCAATTGCATCCAGGACCATTCAGATTCCAGCTTCCAAGTCTTTCTTCATTAACAGTCAAACGCATGGGCACATCACGTGGTGGGAAGCCAGCCTCACACACAGATACATAATCCTGGATCTACTGTGTTTACTGAAAGAGCCCTTTCATCCCCTGATTGAGTGCCAGACCCGGCCATCCCCTGCTATATACAAGCTAAGTACGGTGGCCACAGACTGGGTCTGGCTGCTACTGCTAAAGGCTAGTGTCTATCTATGCTTGTGCAGGGTGCAGAAATGGGACGTCCAGCTCCCGAGTCTCCACCGCTGTGAATGTTCGGCAGGTTAACTGCCAATAAAGTCTGCTGCCCACAGGCCGCCCCTTGCATCCTGGCGCCCTAGGCCATGGCCTAGGTGGCCTTGCCAGAAATCCGGCCATGTGGAGAGCAGAGCTCTCAGTACACGGGTGCCAGGCTTCTCTACAATATTCAGTTCAAAGAACAAAGTTCTTTTTGAAATACAGCATTTAGTGTGTCACTAGGGGCAAAATATTCAGGAACGATGCCCCAAATACTGATAGTCCATGGGACTTAATTCCTATTGTGCAGTGCAGGCATAACGCACAGGACAGTTGTGTGCTGTATCTCACAGCTACTAAACAAATGTCATATTTCCATTGCTTAGTCTAGCTAGTGATAGCTTGTCACACAGGATGCTGTAAATACACCAAGCTTACTTTATCAAAGTGCTTTATTAGTGAAATATCGAGTGGATACTGCTTGCCAGACAAACAAGTAGGTCAACCACTACTAAGCTGCCTTAAGCCTCGTACACACACCTGACTGAAGTAGGCTGAGGCAGCCGATAATGTCCGCCTCAGCCAACAATCAGGTGTGTGTAGGCAGCTAGCGACCCCAGACTCCTAACCCGCGAGCGACCCACCAGGCAAACCTGCTCAGCCCCAGGGACTCTGATGCCCCACCAATGATGTCACGCACACTTGTCGTAACTCCGTCTCCCCCGCATAGCTACACAACTGACATGGGTTTGTGCAGCCCAGTGCAGCGATGTTGCCCGTTGGGCATCAGGTCCTGTTCCCTGATGGGCAACATGGGTTGGAAGTGTGTACAAGCGCTAAGATTCATATACACGTTCAACATTATGCACAATCGCACAACGTGACCAACAGCACGAAAAGTTGTTTACATGACAAGTACTTACACACACCCCAACCAACTAAACAACAAACTTAAATACTGCATGAGCAACCAAAACAACAATCTGCACAACATGTCCGCATTCAAAAACAAAGCTGTTCAAATGACTTGTAAACATGTGGCCAACCTGCAAGATAGTTGTGTAGGTTGATCTGCCCCGTTGGATCTGGCAAACCACCTGTTATCAGTTGGTCGTCTTGTTGTTTGCCAGTCGTACACACGCCCAACTGTCTTCCAACAGACCAAGTTTAGATGATAGTTGGGCAGATTGTTTGGATGTGTGTATGAGCCTTTAGAGAGAATAAATATAGCACATAAGAGCTGCAACAATGCATCTGTTCTTTATTTGTAAAAATAATGTCATATCAATTCATAGGTAAAGTTATAATACATGTCTTTTTTACTGGCTCATTGAATGAAAAAAAAGCAAATTTCAGGCCATTCAGGGCATCATGAATTTCCACCTCTCACAATCAGACCAGTTAAGCTGGTGCATTTCTTTGCTTGATCCACTTAAAAAACCTACAGCATACAAGGAAACGAGAAGTTTATTTATAGCATTAAACAAAAGCGGCTCTTGATGCAGGCAGAAATTAGCCAAGGCTGATCAAAGGTAAATGCTGCTTTTAGCCAACAATTCAAAATAGATGACTGCATAATTAACACTCTTCTCTTAGTATTATGGCAAACAAGGCAGAGAAGTAGGAAGTCCTGCTTGTTTTTACACCAATTTCCTTCCTATCCGCTGTACCAAACAGGGAAAATAAAGACAGTTTTGTTAAATACTGCTGGCTTGATAGACTGTGGATGAGTGGAAGGCAATGATGTGTGTGTAATGGGACTAAATCAAGAAAAGAGTACAAAACATGAAGCTGACCACTCTAAACACCCATATTCTTTGTTCCCTATAATTAATGTGCATACTGTGGGAAACAGACATGGGATGTGCTTGTGCTCTCTCAAGGGCAGGGAACTTCTCCTAGTGATTCTTATTCTGCTGTAACCTATCATATGAACATGTACTAGTATTAGTGATGTCTCAAATCACACATCAACTATGTATGTATGTATTTGTACTTGTGTCACTGGATGTCCTAATTGTACAGTTTTGAACTTCTCATGTATCTAAGCTCACCAATATTTGTTTTATAATGTACAGTGCTATGGAAGATGTTGCAGCTTTCAGATGGAGTAAAATTGGGCCAAATCTGGCCCTCAGAGCCATCATATTTGGCCCCCAAGTGGTTTCCTCACTTTACATTATGTTTGGCCCACTATAGACCACCATGGAAGTATATTGAGAGTGAAGCCCTAGATCAGGGGTCCCCAACCTTTTCCGGCCCGGGGACCACTTTCTGACCAAATTCTTGTCTGCGGGAGGTGGGGTGTCCTAGTCACAGTGAACAGTGTCATGCACAGGTGGAGGGGGGGGGGGGGCTGGCATAGCTAGCATAGTTGCCCCAGTATAGCTAGTATAGTTACCCCAGTATAGCTAGTAAAGTGCCCTAGTATAGCTAGCATAGTGCCCCAGTATAGCTAGTATAGTGTCCCAGTATAGCTAGTATAGTGGCCAGTATAGCTAGTATAGTCCAAGTATGGGTAGGTAGTGCCCCAGTATAGCAAGTATAGTGCCCATTATAGCTAATATAGTGCCCAGTATAACTAGTATAGTGCCCAGTATAGGTAGGTAGTGCCCCAGTATAGCTAGTATAGTGCCCAGTATAGCTAGTATAGTTCCCAGTATTGGTAGGTAGTGCCCCAGTATAGCTAGTATAGTGCCCAGTATAGCTAGAATAGTGCCCAGTATGGGTAGGTAGTTGCCCAGTATAGCTAGTATAGTGCCCAGTATGGGTAGGTAGTTCCCCAGTATAGCTAGTATAGTGCCCATTATAGCTAGTATAGTACCCAGTATGGGTAGGTAGTGCCCCAGTATAGCTACTATAGTGCCCAGTATAGCTAGTATAGTGCCCAGTATGGGTAGGTAGTGCCCCAGTATAGCTAGTATAGTGCCCAGTATAGCTAGTATAGTGCCCAGTATGGGTAGGTAGTGCCCCAGTATAGCTAGTATAGTGCCCAGTATAGTTAATATAGTGGCCAGTATAACTAGTATAGTGCCCAGTATCGGTAGGTAGTGCCCCAGTATAGCTATTATAGTGCCCAGTATGGGTAGGTTGTGCCCCAGTATAGCTAGTATAGTGCCCAGTATAGCTAGTATAGTGCCCAGTATGGGTAGGTTGCGCCCCAGTATAGTGCCCAGTATAGCTAGTATAGTGCCCAGTATGGGTAGGCAGCGCCCAGTATAGGTAGGTTGTGCCCCAGTATAGCTAGTACAGTGCCCAGGATAGCTAGTATAGTGCCCAGTATGGGTAGGTTGCGCCCCAGTATAGCTAGTATAGTGCCCAGTATAGTTAGTATAGTGCCCAGTATGGGTAGGTAACGCCCAGTATAGGTAGGTAGTGCACCAGCATAGCCGTAGCCCCCCCCCCCCCCCCCGCGGCCGCTGCTGCTGTTACCTTAGCTGGCGCCCGCTTTCTCTATATTCCCCTTTCCTGCCCGTGCAACTGATTCACAACAGCACACTCCGCGGCTGCTATGATGACTAACATTTAGCAAGCTAGGGTACACAGTTTGAAGTGGATTATTTGGAGGTGTAGTTCAAATACGAGAAATACCTTCAAGAGAGGTAGGAAAAAAATCCAAGAAAAAGCAAGGCCTTTTATAGGTAGATGATAGTGCCTGGGGGAGCAGAGTGTGGGAGGGTGACAATGCTGTCAGTTGCAAAGAACAGTTAAGGAAGGATGAGTATGAAATAATGGCCTTTGGATTTAGCTATTAGATCATTTGCTATTTTGGTAAGAGCTATTTCTGCAGGATGGTTGGAGTAAAAGCCAGAATGGAGACATTCAAACAGGGATTTCAAAGGGCAATAATAAGTTAATTCTTCATGAATATGTTATTCCAGCACTCTGGTTGGGAAGGGGTGACATATACTTCAAGTATTGGTTTTTCAAGTATTGATTTTATAATTTAGGACTGGGAAATTTCAGCAGAAATGTAGATCAAAAAGAAATGTTATCTCAAGGACGAGGAGAGCTACAGAATGAGGTGGAAGTGAAGAGGATCCAAGGCACATGTAGTGAGGTGGGATTTGGAGATTATAGAAGTATTCTGCAGTTTTAAAGAAAGAGGAGGTGGGAGACGGAAAACTGAGGTAAACATGCAAAGTGGTTGCTTTGGATTGTGAAACTGTGATGATATGAGGGAAGAGAAATAGAAGTGTTTTGCAAATGAGAGCAAAGTAAAAAGACTCGTATTGTTTTCCAGTACCGGAAAAGTAAAAAAAAATTCAGTTGTTTTTTTTATGCAAAAGAGCTTCGCTGAGCTATCTGACCTACTGGGTTAAATACAGTCCTGTTTTCTGAAGCACTTAGACAGCCAAGAAACAGTGAGCCACAGCTTGAGATAAGGTTTTACTGCAGGAACATTCAGAGTCATACTCTTTAAAACAGAAATAAAGTGTGGTTTTAAAACTGCAACAGCTTGATGCAATGTTATAAAAAAAAAACTATATAACTGAAAATAAAAATATGAGACTCTTTTCTTTGCTACTAATGTTCTATTCATTATCTGTACTACACATACAATTCATTATATTATACTTTTTTTACCTTCAGGTTTGCTTTAAGCCGTGTCAGTACTTTGTTTTTTGTAAGCCCTCATCAGTGTTGCTTTTTCTCCAACTTCCTACAGACCATGTAGAACCTCTTTGCTTACGGGTTTGTTGATTCTGCTAGGGTTGACTTTTGACATGACAAGAATGGGAATCAGTAAGAGGGGCAAAGGTGTCCAAGACTGATGTGAAAGAGTTGTGGTAATGTGTATACGCTCTCTCAAGGACAAGGTCAGGGCTCTCTCAAGGACAAGGTGAGGTGCGATTACAGAGCATTATAGAGAGTGCAGAATCAGGTGGTGAATGTTTCTGGGTGAGCATGTGTGTACATGTGAGGAGTGGCAAGAATAGAGGTAGAGGATGTGTTTAGAGGGTTGGAAAGAAAGTGAAGATGAGGATGAGAGACGAGTGTGGCTATCAGTGTGATCTGGTGCAGATGACCACTGAGAGGCACCATAAGAGGAGGGGAGTGGGAGAAATTTGGTGGCAGCAAGTATATTTGTTTTAACAAGGATTTTGAAGTTAGGGTATCAGTAGACAGGAATTGTAAAAAACATGAAGAATAACTCAGAAAAAAAGAAGCAGGACCAGAAATTGACCTGCAATTTCAACTGCAATTTGCAGTGTGAAGGGGATGTATGGACAGTGTGGACTTCAAACTGAGAGAGAAAGAAAAGGAATAGGAACGAGTGGCTTAAATGTGCTGCGATCAGAAAATAGAATGCCCACCCCACCACCATGCCTGTTACTTAAAAAAGTGCGGCAAGTGAGAGTGTGTCAGACAGAGACAGCCATGTTTCATTGACCCCAAAGAAGGTAAAGGCATTGGAAATGAAAATGTCATTCATTTGACAGAGTTTGTTGCAAATAAATACTATACTAGTACACTGGCCGTAAGGGAAGAGCACACAGTGGAGGGTGAGGCACAGAAGGATAAGAGCACATAGTGAAGGTGGGAACACAGGTGAATAAGTTATCAGTATTTGCAAGGACTTTTAGTCACCAGGCTGGAATCGTCAAACACACTGAAACACACTGTTTCTTGATCAAACCATTCTGGTAAAGTCACTAAAGTGTTTGGGGATAACAAAGTTTTTAACAGTGGAACCACGCTCAAGAATTTTCCATGTGACTATAAACACTCACCTGCTCCAGGGCAGCACTATCTCATTTTTAATTTGTACTCGTAGCTACTCGTAGCTAGCACCACTATTTAACACCACAGTTGAAGTGCAAAGTAACTGGAGAGGTCACACAGTACTGGATATAACTGTCATTAGAAAAGGGTGCACCATGTGATTTAGGGCATGTTTAAAGGGAACCTGAAGCGAGTGACATTTTTCTAAAATAATCACATGATGTAGCTGCAAATGAATATTACATACTTACCTCACCGTCAGTTCCTCTCAGAAGCTCACCATTTTCTTCTTACAGTGATCCCTTCCAGTTCTGACAATATTTTGTTAGAACTGATATATACCAGTTGAGGAGAAAGAGATTGAGGAACGGAGGTACATATGACCTGTGGATGGTTATTTTGACTTATTTTCAGTTCAGGTTCTCTTTAAACATACAGTAACAAAATATACTAAGGTTCATGCCACTCCCTCACCACCATTGCCTGAGCATCCCTTTAACAATAATACTCATTCACACTGAGAGTTGTGTAGTGAGGCATAGCAGTTGAGTTTATAGCTGCCTGTATTTTGACTTGGTGGATAGGCAACTCCATTGGCAGTGGTGCCCAGTGGTGTGCATTACTTGGAACCACTGCATATATGAACAGGCCAGGCTTTGCTGGTCCTCTCAGTGGACATAGGGCTTTCTGTCTACTTCACACTGGAAGGCCCTATCCCCTATGAAGAAACATAATCAATCTAAATCACTTGTCTACTTGCCAAAAGAAAACACGTTAAAGTAATTCATCTAGAAAATGTGAGCATTACAAATATTTTTGATTTACCGGTAATTCGCTTTTAGGTTTTATATTCAAAGATAAACATAATTGAAACATATAAAAAGCTATTTTGAAGGATAAACAGCTTATTGGAACTTAGAGGTTTCACTTGTAAAAAAAAGGGTAATAACAACTGCACATAATGATCCTTTATTGGTAATCTCTGCCATCCTCTATAATGGGAGCAGTGTCAGTGTGTAGTACATTTACCCACTGAGACCTAGAGAGCACAGGACATACAATTCATAGCTGTCTTGTTCCACCACTCATTTAAGAAGTGATTAAATTCTAATCATCTACACATTGCTATTTATTAAATTGACTCTACAAATGAATGCTAATATGCTTGTTAGATAATTGCACAATATGTTAAAATGTATTTGACATTCCTTCCGTCTCACAGTACTTCCAACTGAAAGTGGAAGTTACACAGCTGTGCTAGAACAAGCCTCGGTGAAATGTACCCACTTGATGAGAACACTGAATAATAAAGAACTAAAGCATATGGTTTTATGAGGGATTTACATATGGTTTTTGCCGTAAGACGTTCCAAGTGTTGAGTACCAGTGCTATTTTGCATAATGTACTGTACATTTTATTAGATCTGGATACAAGTTTCAACAAAATTACAATTTAGAACACAGGAAATCTTAATGTAGATGCTTGCATTTTTATTTTGTCAGTAAAGTACAACCTTCACTGGGCAGAGCCTTTCAAAAAAGGCAGGAGACTGAATTTAGGTTTCCTCAATGTTCCGTGCAAATATGAATACCCAGTTAGAAGCTACAGAAACTACCTGTACACACAGTAGTCCCAACCTCTGTTTAACCCTTTAGCAGCCATGTTATTTAGAGGCTTGCAAGTGCTCCAGGTCAATGTATTTTAGCACATTTTTTATTTCTTATTTTTTACATTTCCCTGCTTCTAATTTGTACTAATGTAATGTGTATTTATGGCCACTAGTCACTAGGGGGCAGTGTGAGAATGGCAGATGACTTATGCTTTCAGTTTCTATATTTTCTACTAGTAGAAAGAGATCAAAGCATTCCAAGAATTTACAGCACAAGTTCTGCCGGTCAAAAGCAGTGCACTTATCTCAAGTGAGATAATTCTCAAAGGACTGAACTGCTATCCCACCTGCCTTCTACATACTGTATTAAGCAGTGATATAAGCCAGTTCTCTGCTGCTGGCAATTGCTTGTGAAAACTGCAGAGAAACAGAGAGAGGATTCCCCAACCTGCTATGCAAAGTGCTGACATTAAACCAGATATCTGAAAGAAATAACAGTGGATAACAGATAAGGTCTTATTTATTGGAAGCATGCATTTAGTACAGGTTTGCGTTAATATTTATTAGCCATGCCTGGTTTCACATCAGTGGATGTTTAATAAAGATAAGCTGCATTCAAATCTGATATTATCATATATATTTTTCATAACGTAGTGTTACAACTACATTACAGACAAATGTGATTGGACCATTAGACGAATTGCTGAAAGTCAAACTTTAATATACAGTTAGTATATATAACATATACTGTACAGCCTTATACAATAGAAAGTACACCCAGTGGATGGCGTCTTTTGCTTTAATACTTGAAGATATTTCAGCATCTTTTTTTAAGATCCCTTGCCCAAAGTCCATACATGTCGAAAGTAATAAACACACTGACTTTGAATCTTGTAAACTTTATTTATTCTTTATCCACTGGCTTGATTTACAGTGAGTTTCTACTTATTTATTTATTTATTGTATTTATAAAGCACCAACATATTACGCAGCGCTGGACAATAAATAGGGATACATACAATATTTAGGGGGGACATGCAGCAAAATGACAATACCTGAATACAAGAAAGAGCAGATCATGCAGCACAGTATGAGTACCAGGTAATGCTTAGTCAGTGACTGGAGGGGAGCATGGAGATTAGGCAAGTTAGGTTCACTCAGATGCCTAGCATGGGTTCACAGTAATGGAGGTGCATGATCAGGTTGGACACAAAAGGAGGAGGACCCTGCCCAAAGGCTTACAATCTAAAGGGAGAGGTAGGGACACGAGAGGTAGGGGACCAGAGTTCAGCTGAGGGTTTAGAGCACTTGTGAGGGGTAGTAGGCCAGAGTGAAAAGGTGAATTTTGAGGGATTTCTTGAAGATGTTGAAGGAGGGGGCTGCCCTAATGGGTGGAGGTAGGGAGTTCCATAGTGTTGGAGCAGCTCTTGAGAAGTCCTGGAGGCGTGTATGGGACTGGGTGATGCGGGGGGCGGTTAGGCGAAGTTCATTGGAAGAGCGGAGTGAGCGGCTAGGTGTGTACCTCTGAGTAAGATCGGAAATGTAGGTTGGACAGGTTTTGTGGACAGATTTGTAGGTCAGACACAGTATCTTGAATCTGATTCTGGACTGGATAGGAAGCCAGTGGAGGGATTCAAGGAGGGGATCCGCCATGGTGGAGCGATGGGAGCAGTGGATAATTCTGGCTGCTGCATTCATGATGGATTGCAGTGGGGCTGTTCGGGTCATAGGGAGACCAGACAGCAGGGCATTGCAGTAGTCAAGGCGGGAAATTATGAGGGCATAGATGAGGAGTTTGGTGGTGGCAGAGGTCAGGAAAGGGCGAATCTTACAGATGTTACGAAGGTGGAAGTTGCAGGACTTTGTGAGGTTTTGGATGTGGGGAGTGAAGGAGAGTGCGGAGTCCAGGGTGACACCCAGACAGTGGGCTTGAGAGGTAGGGTGAATGGTAGTGTGGTTAACAGTGACATGCACATCTGGGAGGTTTATGGATGTCCGGGGTGGGAAGATCATAAATTCCGTTTTGTCTAGGTTTAGTTTCAGGAACCTAGCGGACATCCAGGAGGAGATGGCTGATAGACAGGAGGAGACCTTGTCCATGGTAGTGGTGGATATGTCAGGGGTGTGGAGGTAGATCTGGGTGTCATCTGCATACAGATGATAGTTAAAACTCATGGAGGAGATAACCTTGCCAATGGAGGATGTGTATAGGGTGAACAGTAGGGGGCCAAGGACCGAACCTTGGGGGACTCCCACCGAGAGGTGGTTGGGGGTGGATGAGGACTCATTGAAGGCGGTCGTGAAGGAGCGGTTGGAGAGGTAGGATAAAAGCCAGGACAGGTCAAGATAGTGAATGCCCATGGACTGGAGGGACTGGAGGAGTAGGGGATGATCTACTGTGGCAAAAGCTGCTGAAAGGTCAAGAAGGAGGAGAATGGAGTATTTACCTTCAGCTTTAGCTAAGGCAAGGTCATTGACCACTTTGGTGAGAGCAGTTTCGGTTGAGTGGGCAGGCCGAAATCCAGATTGCAGTGGGTCTAGCAGTGAGTTGGCATTGAGGAACTGGGTCAGGCGTTTGTGAACCAGACGCTCAAGGAGTTTTGAGGCAAAGGGGAGGAGGGAGATAGGACGGTAGTTGGAGGGTAGCGAGGGGTCGAGGGAGGGTTTCTTGAGCAGGGGTAGTACAGTGGCCTGCTTGAAGTCTGAGGGGAAGGTGTCTGTGGATAGGGAGAGGTTGAACAGGGTAGTGAGGACTGGGGCCAATTCCGTGAAGTGAGGCTGGAGTAAATCAGAAGGGATGGGGTCAAGGGGGGAAGTAGTGGTATGGGAAGTCTGCAATAGGTGGATGACTTCCTTGGTGGTAGTAGGAGTGAAGGATGTGAGGGGAGGATAGGGTGGAGGAGGAGCTGGTTGGGAGGGGGTGGGAGGTGAAGATTTGAGATTGGATATTTCCTGGCGGATGGAGACAATTTTGTTGGTGAAGTGGGTGGCTAAATCTGTGGCAGAGAGGGAGGAAACGGAGGGTGGGGGGGGGGGTTTAAGCAGGGAGTTGAAAGTGGCAAAGAGACGCCGGGGGTTGGAAGCTTGTGCTCCGATGAGCTTGGTAAAGTATTCCTGCTTCGCATGAGCAAGGGCAGTGTGGAACTGCAGCAGGTTGGTCTTGTACTGTAGGAAATCCTGGTTAAGTCTAGATTTCCTCCATTTCCGTTCAGTGGCGCGTGTTTCCCTCTGGAGGTTGCGAGTATGGGTAGTGCGCCAGGGCTGGGGGTTAGGGGGTCGGTTGCGGCGAAATATTGGTGGAGCAGCTTTTTCTAGGGCTGATGAGAGAGTTTGGCGATACTGAGCTGCAGCAAGATTAGGACAGGTTAGGGTGGGGAGAGTGGAGGAGAGGGCATGGAGGGGGTCAGCAAGGACGTTAGGGTTGAGCTTGCGTAGGTCTCGCTGCCATCGACCAGGTACGCGGGCGGGTAGTTTGGAGGTGCCTTCCGTGAGGAGGTTGAAGGTGAGAAGGTGATGGTCTGAGGGTGGAAAGGGTGCGATGTCAAGGTCTGCAATAGCGGTGGATTTAGTGAATATAAGGTCGAGAGTGTGACGTGCAGTGTGAGTGGGGGCGTTGGTGTGTTGTACTAGTCCAAGTGAGTTGGCAATGGTGAGTAGCCGGGTCACAGTGGAGTTCTGGGCTTCATCGATGGGAATATTGAAATCCCCAAGGATGATGGTGGGGAGGTCAGAGGAGAGGATGTGAGGGAGCCAGGAAGCAAGGTCATCGAGAAATTGTAGGGTGGAGGCTGGATGACGGTATAAGACCGCAACAATGGCAGGGAGGGGGTGGTAGAGGCGGATGGTGTGGGCCTCGAATGATGTGAATTGTAGGGAGGTAGGTGGGATGAGGACACGGAAGGTACAGGATGGGGAGAGGAGCAGACCCACCCCTCCCCCGGTCCTGTTGTCCGGTCTGGGGGTGTGACTGAGGTGAAGCCCACCATAGGAGAGGGCAGCCTCTGCGGCAGAGTCAGAGGGGGTGAGCCATGTCTCAGTGAGTGCGAGGATGGTGAGGGATTTGGAGAGGAAGAGGTCGTGGACTGCTGTAAGTTTATTGCGGACGGATCTGGCATTCCAGAGACCGCAGGGTAGGGGGAGCATGTGTTTGTGGGTGGGATGGATGGAAATAAGGTTGGAGCGAGGATGGGTGTTGAGGTTATTTGTGGACAGAGGGCTGTGAAGTGTATGAAGCAGGTCAGCAGGGGATGCTTGTCTGGAAGCAGGCTGTGGTCCAGGATTGGGTGATATATCACCGGCTGCAAGTAAGAGTAGGAGGGAGAGACTAAGAAAATGTGAATGGGAATTAAATGTTTGTGAGGTTTTTGAGCTGCTGGAGGGAGAGAGAGATTTCAGGAGAGCTAACAGTTCATGAGAAGCTGAGTAAGGTGAGGAAAGCAGAGCAGGTGAAATGAATATGGAGTGTGGTACACTGGGAGGATGCATATTGCAATGCAACTTGTAGATATTTGCAGACAGGCAGAACATGAGAAAAAGTGCAGTAAACATAGTAATGGTCTCTGATTATAACCAGGAAGTTTCCAACCACTAAACAGTTTATATTACCTTGATTACAGAGCAGTTCCATCTGGACTTCCATATTTGCTTAAAGTCTCTTACTAGTGTTATTTGAAGAATCTTGTCGGCTTTTGGCTGAAGAGATCTAGATCCAGCACCTTCTTACTTTGTGCTATGATGCATTTTGCATGCATACTGCACCTTTTCCAAGTATATTTAAATACACTGGGATTAGGCAACCTCATTGCTTGCATTAAAATATATGCTGTGGGCTAGCATTGAGCGAGAATACCTATGGCAGTCTCACAAGAATTTCCTCAAACTACCGCAAGAATTTCCTGAAACTACCAGAAATGTTCACCAAAACACTTTGCGAATTGCCGGCTTTATTATTATTATTGATTTATAAAGCGCCAACATATCCAGTGGTTCTGTACAAAGTAAGAAACAAACATGGGGTACAAAATAATACAGTCAACGGTGTACACCAATATACAAGATACAGAGTTGGCACAAAATACAGAATTGGTACAAAATACAGAGTTGGTACAAAGTACAGAATTGCTAATTACAGTGACAATATTAATATGAATAAATGTGTAACAAAATCCAGACACAAAAGGGTGAGAGAGCCCTGCCCTTGCGAGCTTAGCAGTTAATAGCAATGCCCCCATACATGCTTTACTCACCAAATGTTGATTACATTATGGAGAATGGTGGGAACATTTTTTTTTGTAAAGGTTAGTGTCAGAGGCTTGAACTAGACTCTCTATGTGATGAAGAGCCAGTGGAGAGAATGACAGCCTCTTACCATGTCTTCCTCAACCACACTGGCCAGAACCCTCTTTCGGTTCCCAATTGTGTTTCCTTTTCCTGCATGAGTAGGGCTGTACTGCACTTGTGTGAGTATAGCGTGTCTGCACAGCGTCATGGAACCGCTCATGAACAAGCGTCTGTTGCTTACAGCGCAGGCGTGGCCATATTTGCATGAGCAGGTGGTTTTGGCGCACAGTGTTCAGCGCCAAAACTGTGCGCCACTATAGCACTAGTGCTGTAGTACGGGCCCTGGGCAAGGGTAATTCAGGGATCTGGTGATTGCCGGATGTGGAGATATATTGAGGTGCTGATGATATTAGGGAGTACAGAAACATATTCTATCATTTTTATGTCTGCTGTATATCTTCCAGAGGTGGATGTCAGCCAGTATGGCTTGAAGATATTGGCAGCTAGCTTCATGGACGGTTAATGGGATTGTGGGTGGGTGTCAATAGACAGACAAAAGGGAACCTCATTACCTGTTTCTGGCTGTCCAGAGGAACTGTAAGCTGTGATCTTTTGTATTAATGTAGACAGCTGCCATTGTCTTCAGTGAATGGACCAGTCACCTTCAATAGGCAAGGAAGCGGCTCATTAGGCCACTAGCAGTCACTTTGATCTGCTGCCCCAGGTGTGATGGTCTGTGTCTGCCTACCGGCAATTACAGGCAAACTGCTACCTGTAACCAGAATGCCATCTTTTCATGTATGTGCTAAAATACACTTTAACCAAAGAAATACTGTGGAGGAAGCCTTTTTGATGTCTGGTAGGATACAATCTCACCTATTGAATTCTGAAACCTTCAAGAAGCTAAAACAGGAACCCCTTTGAAGTTTGCATATCACAGGAAAGATTATAACAAGCGTTCGGTGATGTCACAAATGGGGAAACTGCATTAGTTCCTGTGGGCTGGACATTAAATGCCCCAGGGGACACTTCAGAATATAAAAAGCAGAGACAGGTACCTAGTGACCATCTTCTCTTGGATATAGCGCATAGCTAGAGATGATCTCGACTTCTGGTCGAACAAGCGGCATGCTCCTGCCGACAACGTTGAGACCTTCA
Source organism: Hyperolius riggenbachi (assembly GCF_040937935.1). Lineage (NCBI taxonomy): Eukaryota > Metazoa > Chordata > Amphibia > Anura > Hyperoliidae > Hyperolius > Hyperolius riggenbachi. Next base: position 191,014,393 of record NC_090649.1, read on the forward strand.
AGTTGGTAATGTTTTTAATCCCCATTTTTATTTTTACGCAAATATCCGTGTGTGTATCTTTGTAACCTCTTATTTTTGTAACTTTTATACTTTGTTTTTGTACATCTTTTGTATATATTAAGTTCTGCATTGTTCCACGTTTTTTATGGAATATTAAATCGTTATTTAATAAGCTTGACTTCTGCTGTGCTAAACTAACACTCATAGCCTAGAAGAGACTGAAGTGTAACCGTGTATAAGTTCATGCCTAATTGTACGCTTGAGCAACACTACCGTATGAAATTGTAATTGCATTGTGTGTATGAGGCACTTCTGCGCTCGACAGCCGAGTGGGAAGTCTAACAGTATCGTTCGGAACGACTGTTAGTGGTTTTGCTTCATTACAGCGTAAGATTGCAACTGTGTGTGTGTGCATGGCGTTCTCGTATTCGGCCTAAGCGCAAAGCTGACCCAAATACGAAAACGCGGAGTGCGTGTTGAGCACTCGACAGCTGAGTGAACGTGTCTAGCAACGGCTAGTGGTGGCAGTGGGAAGTGTTTGAGGGGTCCCAGCCTTGTTTTTAGCTTAAATAAGGCTGTTCCCCGCTTGATCAGGTCAAACCCGCAGTCGGGAACCGTATACGCAGGCATGCCGCGGGCCGGTTCCTGACTTAATTGGCTGGCAGTGGTGGAATCGTTTAGTACATTAGTACGCAGTTTAGCTCGCTATTCTGAGTACTAAAGGCTGGAAGCTTGCTAAAAGCAACTAGCCTACAGAAGTCTACTCAGTGCAGAATCTATATACGTTTTTTTTTTGTTCAAAGATACACACTTGGTATTTGCTTTCTCTCCCCCCCCCCCTTTTTTTCTTTTTATTTTTTGCAACGCGATGGCTCAGAAAGCATCCAGCTATGCAAGGCAAAACAAAGAGATACTACTCAACCTGTGTGAGCACAAAGGCATCGAGACGGTGAGCGGCCAGACTAAGGAGCAGTTAGTTCGTGCGCTCGAGGAGTATGATGAGGCAGAGCAAGCCCGTGCTTCAACGTCGGCGGATGCAGCTCACGACACGACAGAGGAGGAATCGCTCCCGCCACAGAATGCGAGGGGAGACGATGTCTGGGATGATCCACCGAACACGGAGATGACATCTCTGGAAGCTGATCTACAGCTACTGAACTCGGCTGATCCTGAACTGCGCCTAAAGCTGATCCTACTCCACCGACAGGCAGAGAAGGAACACGCGGCACAGCGACTCCAGGCCGAGAGGGAACAAGCTGCACAGCGACACCAGCTGGAGCTGGCTAAACTTCAGCAGCAGAACCGGTCTGCTGGACCCGCAGAACGCGAAGGTGAGCGAGTCCACAGAATCCCCCTGGATAAGTTCCCCGCTATGGACAAGGACTCTGACATAGACACTTTCCTACAGGGGTTTGAAAGGACTTGTCGGCAGTATGTGGTGCCCCGTGAGCAGTGGGCAAGATACCTCACACCAGGGCTGAGAGGCAAGGCCCTGGAGGCGTTTGTGAGTCTCCCCCAGGAAGAAGAAACAGACTTTTAGGCAATTAAGAAAGCCATCATTGCGCGATACCACCTCACGCCAGAGGTGTATCGCAAATGTTTCAGGACAGTGCAGCGAGGTCCTAATGACAGCTACCTGGATCATGCTTGCAACCTGCGCACTGCCTTCCAGCAGTGGTTAAAAGGACTGTCAGTCAAAACCTTGGATGCCCTGCAGGAGCTGATGATAAAAGACCAGTTCCTACACACCTGTCCTGTTGAGGTCCGGCTGTTTGTGCTGGATCGAGAACCAAAGATAGTGGATGAGGCTGCAGAAATGGCCGATTCCTACACCGCCCATAGAGCACCTGAGTCCCGGAGGACTACTACGCCCAGCTGGAGGGGAGAACAGAGTGCTAAACCTGTGTCACCCAGCACCCAGAGGAGGCAAGCACTGCTGTCTCCTGGATTCAGGCAACCAACCACTGACACTCGGAAATGCTTTGTATGTGACTGGGTGGGTCATATCAGCACGACTCGCCCAGAGAGGAAGAGGGAGGCCCCAAAATCCAGTGAGGCCTCAAACCCCAGTGAAGTCCCAACGGCTTTGTGTGCTACCAGGAATGCCACTGGCTATGCAGAGAATCTGCAGCTTGTCACGGTTGGGGGTATAGTTGCCACTGGGCTGAGAGACACTGGAGCAGAAGTGACTCTCATACATCCCCAGCTTGTGAACCCGGAGCAGTACATACCTGGGAAAATGATTGCTGTCAGAGGAGTTGGGGGTGTCACCCCTGCAATACCCACCGCCTTGGTCCACCTGGATTGGGGGGCCGGCAGCGGATTGAAAGAAGTTGGGTTAACAGACAAAATCCCCACCAACGTTTTGCTGGGTACTGACCTGGGATGGTTAGTAGCCCGGTATGAGCCTAATCCAACCCCCGTGGAGCCCGCTTCCCCAGCAGAAGTTCAGGACTCTTGCAAGGTACTGTTTGATAATGCTGTGCAAGTGGGGAGTGCTAGTGGGCCCCCAGGGGCTATGGACTGTGTGCTAGGAGCCAGCCCTAGTAATTCTCCAGTGCCTAGGCCTGGAGTGGGACATGTTGATCCGGAGAATGCAGAAGCTGATGATGTCATTTATGACGCACGGACTATCGAGGTGATCGATGCAGGAACTGTTGAGGCTACTTGTGAAGTGCTGGGTAGCGCTGGGTATAATGCGGCAGATAATATTGATGTGGAATGTAATGTTCTAAATGTCAATATGTGTAAGACGGATAATGCTGATGTCATATGTGTTGTGCTACATAATGCTGTGTGTCAGGTGGACACTCCGTCGGCTGCAGGAGTAACCAGCCGGGCTCGCTGGGCTGCAGCAGATGGATTGCCCACTGAAGGGGCAGACGGCACCAGGCCAGGTCTTCCCCCTTCCAATGTTTTTAAGACTAAAGTTTATGTGGTTTATGATATGTGTAATGTGAGCGTTCCCTCAGCTGCCGTGGTAACCCGCAGCGCTAGCGGGTCTACAGCACAGGGACTGTCCTCCGAAGTGGCAAATGTTGCTGAGTAAGCCACATCCAATACAATCTCACCTATTGAATTCTGAAACCTTCAAGAAGCTAAAACAGGAACCCCTTTGAAGTTTGCATATCACAGGAAAGATTATAACAAGCGTTCAGTGATGTCACAAATGGGGAAACTGCATTAGTTCCTGGGGGCTGGACATTAAATGCCCCAGGGGACACTTCAGAATATAAAAAGCAGAGACAGGTACCTAGTGACCATCTTCTCTTGGAGATAGCGCATAGCTAGAGATGATCTCGACTTCTGGTCGAACAAGCGGCATGCTCATGCTCACAACGTTGAGACCTTCAAGTTGGTAACGTTTTTAATCCCCATTTTTATTTTTACGCAAATATCCGTGTGTGTATCTCTGTAACCTCTTATTTTTGTAACTTTTATCTTTGTAACTTTTTTTACTTTGTTTTTGTACATCTTTTGTATATATTAAGTTCTGCATTGTTCCACGTTTTTTATGGAATATTAAATCGTTATTTAATAAGCTTGACTTCTGCTGTGCTAAACTAACACTCATAGCCTAGAAGAGACTGAAGTGTAACCGTGTATAAGTTCATGCCTAATTGTACGCTTGAGCAACACTACCGTATGAAATTGTAATTGCATTGTGTGTATGAGGCACTTCTGCGCTCGACAGCCGAGTGGGAAGTCTAACAGTATCGTTCGGAACGACTGTTAGTGGTTTTGCTTCATTACAGCGTAAGATTGCAACTGTGTGTGTGTGCATGGCGTTCTCGTATTCGGCCTAAGCGCAAAGCTGACCCAAATACGAAAACGCGGAGTGCGTGTTGAGCACTCGACAGCTGAGTGAACGTGTCTAGAAACGGCTAGTGGTGGCAGTGGGAAGTGTTTGAGGGGTCCCAGCCTTGTTTTTAGCTTAAATAAGGCTGTTCCCCGCTTGATCAGGTCAAACCCGCAGTCGGGAACCGTATACGCAGGCGTGCCGCGGGCCGGTTCCTGACACCGGACTCCGAATAACTTCTCCCTCCGAGTTGCTATGACTTGGAGGGGGAATAGTATTTAACGCCGCTGGAGATTTGAATGGCAGCAGGGAGAGCCGTCATTCGGTTCACCCTGCGCCCAGCTCCCAGGCGGCACAGTAAGACATACGCTATTTGCATTCATACACGGTGGAGAGCATGGTCATGCAAATATATCCAACAAGCTCTTGTCGGGTATGTCAGAGCAGAGGCTAGCAATGGTAGAGTCCCGGAGGAGATGGGAAGCTTTCCTCTACCTAGTTAAGTATCTTTTTTTTGTAGGGATTCTTAACCACTTGCCGACCGCGCACTCATAACGCGCGTCGGCAAAGTGGTAGCTGCAGGACCAGCGACGCAGATCTGCGTTGCCGGCTGCAGGCTAATTAATCAGGAAACAGCCCTCGCGCGAGTGGCTGCTTCCTGTCAATTCACGGCGGGGGGCTCCGTGAATAGCCTGCGGGCCGCCGATCGCGGCTTGCAGGCTAAATGTAAACACAAGCGGAAATAATCCGCTTTGTTTACATTTGTACAACACTGCTAACAGTAGCAGCGTTGTACCAGATCAGCGATCCCCGGCCAAGCCAATCAGCGGCCGGGGATCGCTGTCACATGACAGGCAGAAGCCTGTTAGAGGCTGCACAGGACAGATCCGTTCCTGTGCAGCCTCCAATCTCCGGGGAAGGGAGGGAGGAGAGGGAGAGGGGGAATCCTGCGGTGGAGGGGGCTTTGAGGTGCCCCCCCGCCAGCCACATGCAGGCAGGAGCGATCAGACCCCCCCCCAGCACATCATCCCCCTAGTGGGGAAAAAAGGGGGGCGATCTGGTCGCTCTGCCTAATGTTTGATCTGTGCTGGGGGCTGTAGAGCCCACCCAGCACAGATCTCTGTAATCAGCGCTGGTCCTTAAAGGGATACTGTAGGGGGGTCGGGGGAAAATGAGTTAAAGTTACACTGGGCTTCTAATGGTCCCCCACAGACATCCTGTGCCCACGCAGCCACTCCCCAATGCTCCAGCCCCGCCTCTGGTTCACTTCTGGAATTTCAGACTTTAAAGTCTGAAGACCACTGCGCCTGCGTTGCCGTGTCCTCACTGCCGCTGATGTCACCAGGAGGGTACTGCGCATGCCCAGTATGGTCTGTGCCTGTGCAGTACGTTCCTGGTGACATCAGGGGGGGGGCGAGGACACGGCAACGCAAGTGCAGTGGTTTTTAGACTTTAAAGTCTGAAATTCCTGAAGTGAACCGGAGGCGGGGTCGGAGCATCGGTAAGTGGCTGCGCGGGCACAGGATGTCAGCGGGGGACCATTAGAAGCCCCAGGTAAGTTCAACTCATTTTCCCCCGACCCCCCCTACAGTGTTTAAGGGGGGGTAAAGGCTGGGTCCTCAAGTGGTTAATTCCTCATAGCTGAACTCTTTCACAGACAGTAAGGGGTGAACTCTTTTTACAGACACTATTTATAATATATATTATACAGTATATGGATGTCTAGAAATGTCTGTTGGTTAAACACCTTTCCTGTATGCACTATATGCACTAGTGCACTTGGTTTAGTTGTTTCATTTCTGCCTTAGATAACTTTCACATTCTATTTTAGATTGTTGTGTGAAGGAAAACGCCCAAACCTTAATCTTCTGTCTGAAGATCAGATGGGGTTTGAGAACGAGAAACCTATCATCACATCTGTGAGATACTGCCAGACTGTACTATCTGGGTGTAACATATTTCACATCCCACAGAGAGCGACACTATCAGTTCTTATTTAGGGTGGACTGCATTTGTCTAATGTTGTTATATAATAATGCCATAAATGACATATGGGGTATTATTTAGGGTGTATCCAGGTGGTGTCATAGAATCCCACAGAATTATTTTCTGGTCTCTGTCTTTATGACCTCCATCTGAAAGGCAGCCTGGATCATCTAGTGAGACCTGTGGAATGTTAAATATTATAATTATATTGTGGATTACTGTACCATGGTCTGTTCTGTTACTCTTTGTTCTAGCACTTTCTAATTTATTTGATATTATTTCAGCTACACTGACTACACTCTTTATTTAGTTATATGTGCATCTCTATCTCTATAAATATATATATATATATATATATATATATATATATATATATATATATATATATATATGTATATATATAATTTTATTTTTATCTTAAAAAAGTGAGTACACCTCTCACACTTTTGAAAATATTTTATCACACCTTTTCATGGGACTGAATGTACATTGTATCACACTGAATTTGTGATACAATGTAGAGTAGTCAGTGTACAGCTTGTATAACAGTGTAAATTTGCTGTCACATCAAAATAATTTGTAGAAGTAGTTCAGAGAAGAGCGTCTCTGTTGGTGAGAGTGATCTGGTGACAGACCCACACTGGAGCAGCTCCGTGGAACGCTAAGTTGAGCGGCAAGTGGAATCAGTAGTCAACTTGTAACAAAAGCGCTGGTAGCAGATGAGAAATGCCACGGTACCGGTGCAGTTTGAGTAGGTGTAATAATGTACGGAGTTCATAATGGTTTGTGCAGTGGCGGTGGACTGAGGGCCATACCCCCAATGCTCTGGGACTATCTCAGTTATTCTACACTTATTTGGCTAATAATAAAAATAAAAATTACCACAATTTCAACATTAAAATAATTGTACCTGTACATCATACAACAATATTTTAAAATCCATAATGCAATAATATAGATCAATTAAAAAGTCACCATGAGGTCCAATTCAAGGAAAAAAAGGCTAATATAAATGCATGGCTACCGTCATAATAATTGTTTCAAGGGTAGCTCATGTCCTCCAAACATGCATTGCGGCTGTTGGGGGATAAGGTGCCAAGTTAGAGAATCGAATAAGACTTCTTTCTACATAGAAAAGAACATTCTTCAATGCACTAAAATCTTTCTTGAACAAACACACATCCCTGCAAAGCTTAATCTCCACCTCTGTAGCCCAAGAGGTTGTGGGTGACAGTATGAGGAGACTTATGGTAAGTGGACCTGTTTGCATGCTTCAATACAAGCTATTGCTTGAGCCATTTTTGTGCCATCCCCATTCTTTCTATTAACCTCCCTGGCGTTTTGATTACGTGCGGCGCACGGCCGCGGGAGGTTTTTTTCTTACCTAATTTTTTTTTTCATGTACAGTGGGTTGCAAAAGTATTCGGCCCCCTTGAAGTTTTCCACATTTTGTCAAATTACTGCCACAAACATGAATCAATTTTATTGGAATTCCACATGAAAGACCAACACAAAGTGGTGTACACATGAGAAGCAGAACGAAAATCATACGTGATTCCAAACATTTTTTACAAATAAATAACTGCAAAGTGGTGTGTGCATAATTATTCGGCCCCCTTTGATCTGAGTGCAGTCAGTTGCCTATAGACATTGCCTGATGAGTGCTAATGACTAAATAGAGTGCACCTGTGTGTAATCTAATGTCAGTACAAATACAGCTGCTCTGTGAGGGCCTCAGAGGTTGTCTGAGAGAATATTGGGAGCAACAACACCGTGAAGTCCTAAGAACACACCAGACAGGTCAGGGATCAAGTTAATGATAAATTTAAAGCAGGCTTAGGCTACAAAAAGATTTGCAAAGCCTTGAACATCCCAAGGAGCACTGTTCAAGCGATCATTCAGAAATGGAAGGAGTATGGCACAACTGTAAACCTACCAAGACAAGGCCATCCACCTAAACTCACAGGCTGAACAAGGAGAGTGCTGATCAGAAATGCAGTCAAGAGGCCCATGGTGACTCTGGACGAGCTGCAGAGTTCTACAGCTCAGGTGGGAGACTCTGTCCATAGGACAACTATTAGTCATGCACTGTACAAAGTTGGCCTTTATGGAAGAGTGGCAAGAAGAAAGGCATTGTTAACAGAAAGCATAAGAAGTCCCGTTTGCAGTTTGCCACAAGCCATGTGGGGGACAAAGCAACCATGTGGAAGTAGGTGCTCTGGTCAGATGAGACCAAAATTGAACTTTTTGGCCAAAATGCAAAACGCTATGTGTGCCAGAAAGCTAACACTGCACATCACTCTGAACACACCATCCCCACTGTCAAATATGGTGGTGGCAGCATCATGTTCGGGGGTGCATCTCTTCAGCAGGGACAGGGAAGCTGGTCAGAGTTGATGGGAAGATGGATGGAGCCAAATACAGGGCAAACTTGGAAGAAAACCTCTTGGAGACTGCAAGACTTGAGACTGGGGCGGAGGTTCACCTTCCAGCAGGACAATGACCCTAAACATAAAGCCAGGGCAACAATGGAATGGTTTAAAACAAAACATATCTATGTGTTAGAATGGCCCAGTCAAAGTCCAGATCTAAATCCACTTGAGAATCTGTGGCAAGATCTGAAAACTGCTGTTCACACACGCTGTCCATCTAATCTGACTGAGCTGGAGCTGTTTTGCAAAGAAGAATGGGCAAGGATTTCAGTCTCTAGATGTGCAAAGCTGGTAGACACATACCCTAAAAGACTGGCAGCTGTAATTGCAGCAAAAGGTGGTTCTACAAAGTATTAACTCAGGGGGCCAAATAATTACGCACACCCCACTTTGCAGTTAATTATTTGTAAAAAATGTTTGGAATGATGTATGATTTTCGATCCTTTTCTCACATGTACACCACTTTGTATTGGTCTTTCACATGGAATTCCAATAAAATTGATGCATGTTTGTGGCAGTAATGTGATAAAATGTGGAAAACTTGAAGGGGGCCGAATACTTTTGCAACCCACTGTAGCTAGCCTAGCGCTAGCTACATGATTTCCCCCTCCCTGCTCTCTCCCTCCCACCCTTCTGATCGCCACCTGCGTTAATACCCATCAGGAAATCCCGTTCTGAACGGGATTTCCTGTAGGGCTTCCCCACGTCGCCATGGCGACGATCGGACTGGCGTCATTGACGTCATAGACGTCATGACGTCAAGGGGAGTCCCGATTCACCCCATAGCGCAGCCTGGCGGTGATTGGCCAGGGGGGGGGGGCCTTTTTCGCGGTAACGGCGGATCGGCGGCAAGCGGTGGCGATCGGGAAAACACTTTGCTAGCTTCATATTTTAACAAAACAAATTATGCAAATCGGCCCACCAGGGCCTGAGCAATCCACCGCGCCGTTACTGGAAGAGCTGAGCTCCTCCGTAACGCCCAAGTGGTTAAAGAGACACTGAAGCCTCCAAAAAACAATCTTTTTATTTAATAAATAATGTGTTTAACATAATAGCCCTAATTAATTCCCGCCGCTATAAACTATCTAAATCCCCCAAACTCTCCCTCCTTCTCCCCTGCAAAATCCACAACTTTCTTGGTCATGGATTTTGCTGCCCTAAACGCCTCCGTGTGAGGCGGAGCTATGAGCCGCAGCCCTGCCTCACACGCGTCTGTCAGCGGCAGATCTCTGCCTCTCCCCCGCCCCTCTCAGTGGAGAAAGACTGAGAGGGGCGAGGGAGAGGCGGCGATCCGGGCTGACAGACGCGTGTGAGGCAGGGCTGCGGCTCATAGTCCCGCCTCACACGAAAGCGCTGCCCGGATTGCCCCCCGGGGAGTTTGGGGGGATTTAGATAGATTAGAGCGGCAGGAATGCAGCGGTTAAGTTAGGGCAAAGATGTTAAACATATTAGTTAAATAAAAACTTTTTGAGACTTCAGAGTCTCTTTAAAGGGACTTACGGGGTAAGGTGTGGAAGCCGTCTTTAATAATACATAAGGCCAGAGATAACTATTCCCAACTTAAAACTAGAACACCCCACTGTTTTAGGTAAATATTGTTGCTTAGGAGCAAATTCAAAGAAGCCCAACTGAAGCTGGTTTGAATTTTTTGCTAGGGCTTATCTGAATTTGCTGTTGTGGATTCCCATTGGTCAGTGAATCAATGGGAAACCCTAGAATTAAATTCTAATTTGCTGACGTCAGTACTCAGCAGAGGGAACCAATGGGAATAGAGAGTAAGATAAGCAAGACAGAAGATGAAGAAATGAAGAATTACAGATGATAACAGGAGAATTTGCACATTTGCCCACTGTAATGTGTCAGGTCCTCTGGGTCCCCTACATTGTGCTACTGCCAGCTTTGAAGTATTTTTGACTCGAGCTCCAGTTGCAACTGCTGCGCATGCATGGTCCCATCACCTGAAGTGTTCTGCGCATGTGTAGTTCAAAAAAATTGAGCTCCAGTTGCAGATATTTCGCAGATAGTCACAGATATGTTTTAAGATATGTTTTAAGTCGGCCTTATAAGCTAAACACACCTCCAGATCCACTGGAATGCAATGATGTGTCAGCTTGTAATTAGTACAGAGCCATAATAATACAACATGCATACAGATTGTTTCGGATTGGTTGATCCTCATCAGTGCATGGCATGGATTAATTTGGCTCTATGGATTAGGACTTGAAAATCCCAGAGGTACAGACTAACCAACAAACTCATGGTGAACCAGAACTCATTGAAGTGTGTAAGGCTCTGTACTAATTACAAGCTGACACATCAATGCATTCCAGCAGATCTTGAGGTGTGTTTAGCTTCTAATGACAACAATAGTTAATTTGCATATATTCAGCAGTGATGCACTGGGAGACATCTCGGAGCTCACTCCAACCTGAATTATCGCAAATTCTTTCTGTTTTAAGAAAGCAAACTTTTGTTTTCCATACCATTTTAGTAAGGGGGCTTTTTGGACCACTGTAGCCCCTTACACTACACACTCCAATGAGTTCTGGTTCACCATGAGCTTGTTGGTTAGTCTGTACTTCTGGCCTCTTCAGAAACAGAAATAAGGTTTGAATCAGGATGATACCATTTATTGGCTAACTTAGAAGAAAAGGCTTTGAAGCCTTCCTCAGACTTGATTCCTGTATACTGACAACATTTAGAACACACAGCTTATATACTGTACACTGGACATTAAAGGGAACCAGAGATGAACGTTTCACACAAAATAAACATATCAGTCCATAGCTTGTAAAGAATAAATGCTCTACCTGATAATTTCGCCACCCTGATGTGCCTTTTTTTAGTGTTTTTATCCATTATTGCTCCAGGAAAAATCAAATATGGCCGTCGGCTCAAATCCCTTCTGCTTCCGGGTTATGAGTTGTTCTGGATGTGCTGTCTAGGCTATATGAGACTAGGCTGCTATCTAGGCTATATGAGAAAGGCTGCAGCCTTTCATCTGTGTGCTTTCATTTTGGTATGATGTGCAGCTGACTGTAGGAAGTCTCTCTCATAGGAATGAAACATCATCAGTATCTATGCAGAGTGCACACAGATCATATTGCCACACGTGTCTGTTTCAGAGCTTCTCTCTCAGCAGCAGCAGCCCCTTCCATGTCATCACTGCTCTCAGTATGCAAAGCAGGAAATCTGAGCCAGGAGGTGGCAAGGCTTGGGCTTGAAACGACTCCACAGAAGAGTGACTCAGCTCTAATGATTCCAGGTCAAACCTAGACTGAGCCAGTCGGGGATTCTTATCACAGCTGATAATAGACTAATTAAGCAGATAAGAATGAAACTAAAAACAGGGTAGGTGTTTACTGTCATGTTCCCACTGATAAATGTAATAAAATACATGAGGGTGCATCGTCTCTGGTTCTCTTTAAAGGACTTCCGAGGCCAAAATTGATGGCGGAACGGAGCGGAGGACGGGCAGGACGTCCTCCGTGGATTCTGCAAAAAAAAAAGGTATAGTGTGATTTTATTAATTTTGGCCTCGGAAGTCTTTTAAAAGGAGATACATTGTTCTGCAACCATAAACAAATGTCATTGGATGCCTTAATTACAACATAAGGAGTGTCTCACAGGGATGCTGGCTTAAAAAGACACTGAAGCGGAAAAAAAATGATGATATAATGAATTGGTTGTGCAGTACGGATATTTACTAGAACATTTAGAAGTAAAGAAAATATTCTCATATTTTTATTTTCAGTTATATAGTGTTTTTTAAAACATTGCATCATTCTCTACTATTTGCAGTTTACACATTACTCAGCATTCTAAATGATTTTACAGAGCAGGTCAGTGACCTTTTGAATTCTCCTCTGCAGACTAAAACAAGATACATTACCAGACAGTTGAGATAACAAGCTTCAGAAGACAGAGCTCTCTGCGACTTTGAAAGTCGTGGAGCTCAATGGCTCTTTTGCATAGATAACAACTGGAGTTTCTTAACTCTTCCTGTACTGGAAACAATATTATATCATATATTTTTTTTCACTTCAGTGTCTCTTTGAAAGACATATGAGGTAACACAATAAATCGATCTTTACTTACCTGGGGCTTCTTCCAGCCCCTAGCAGTCACGTGTGTCCCTCGCCCCCAGCTCCGATCTTCCCTGAGTCCCACTGGCAGCCTCTGCGGCATTGCCAACCCCTAATAGGTGGGCGTCTTCTGCACATGCTCATGTGCCTGTGCTGCATGTGAACACGCTCACGTCATCGGGAGCATACTGTGCAGTACGCTCCCGGTGACGTAGGCACGATTTTGCATGGGCCGGAAACTTTCTTTTACTTCACTGAAATGTCTTTCTTTTACTGACGGCTAACATAGTACAATGCTCCACTGCTGCTCTTCAAAAAAGAAAGGGTATATTTTGAAGATGTTGCAAAGTTGGAAGTGGAGGAATGTGGAGACATTCTAATTGTAGGGAGAGAAAGGGAATGCAAAGTGAAATGATATTACACAGCAGTGCACTTGTGGGACAAATAAAATTACTGAACCATTTCCAGGGAGAAAGTATTCAGTCAGGATGATAACATTTATTGGCTATGTTTAAAAAATTCAAAGAGTAACCTTTTAGTACAATAATATGTTCCCCCACACTCTAACAGTTTCTCATTCAAAATGTATATTTAGTCCGTCTTTACCCTTTAAGATAATAGTCAGTGAGTGTGGTGGATCGATAGCACTAAGTACGGTAGTTGTTTGAAATAATGTTCTCTGCTCTGCTCATCTCTGATGATGCGCTTATCCAGCGCTTTGTAAGACAGGACTTGACTCAACATAACATCCTGTCATTTTTTTTAGTAAATGTATTAAGGGCTTTTAAAAATTGTATGTACTTTTGGTTTTTCTATATAATCTTTCTGTTATTGTTTCTAGTATTGTAAATCACTCTTTTTTTTTCCAGCTATACACCTTTATTCTTTGTTTCAGATAAGAACTGACTTGGTGCTATGTGAACAATTTCACAAATCTTTTCCTTGTTTTCTTTGTTCCTTGTTTCCTTATTCTCCTGGCGCTTTGAGTCTGCCAGGAGAAAAGCGCAATATAAATGTTCTGTGTCTGTGTCTTGTTAATCTGTCTGACCGGATTCCAGTGAAACTCACCTGTCATTTTCTGACATTCTCTTACCTAGACTGTTATTTCCTGTTTGTTGCATTACATGATCGAATTTCTAATTATCATATGAACATCGTCTTGCAAAACAATGAATCTATTCTTCAGAGACATGGCACATTTTTGTTTGTTTTCTGTATCTTTTCATTTAGCTACTGTATGTTAAATCATGGAAGTTCTCTTTCTAGAGTAAGTTTACCAATGAGCAGATTAAGGTCACTGCCTACATCTGTCCTCCTTTTAACCTCTTATAACTTGCAATGTCTCCACTTGCAAATCTATAATCACATAGTCAATTTAAAGGTGCCCAGTGCCCACTAATGATCCAATCTTTTTCATCCAATTTTACCAAATCTATGTAGTATAAGGGTAAACAGAGTGAATATATTGAATGGATAATTTAGGCAGTTCCCTAATATTACAAAGAAATGGTAAGATTGGATGAAAAAGATTGAATCATTAGTGGCCACCAATAAGGTATCCAAACATTACTCGATCACTTCGGACTCAAAATTCTTGGTCGAAAGGGGGCGGTCATGTGTGCAGCAGTAGTGGCATTCGAGTTTGGGACAACAGACAGAACCGACGGACTCCTGGCCAGTCTCCCACCATCTAAAATGTGCTCCCCCAGACTGTGCAGAGAGTTGCAGCAGACCATATGCTCATCTATCCACAAAGGCAGATTTTTTTGTGCCTCTAGGCCAAGTGTGATATGACTCTCTTTCTGTGTAGCATCACCCCTCCTATTCCATGTGCAGCCCCCTCTTCCATGTGCTACATCTATATACTGTAGCACTTCTCTTTAATCCCCTTGGCGTAATGATTCTTTCCGGATTTTAGGGTCTAAAAACGGTACAATTTTTTTGCACCCTTTCAGACCCTAAAACCCGGAAAAAGTCATGCTGCCAGGGAGATCTGCACAGCCCCAGTAATCACTCACCTCCCTGGCTCCAGCGCTGCAGTTAAGCCTCCAAGCTCCGGGTGGCGCTGCAACTCTAAAGTGATCTTGCCAGCTGTCGTCATGATGACAGCCGGCGATCTCACCAGGAGAAAGCAGAGCCCATTGCTCTGCATAGAGCATCCGGCGGCTACCCCGAGCAGAGGTCAGGATTACCGCTTTGAGCTGCGGTTTTCCGTCTTGACCCTAGCTCAGGGTTATCGCCAAGGAGGTTATTGAACAGTTCCCTTGAACATTAGGTTCCCCTTTTCATGTGTTTCTCCCAATTTGCAGCTTTCTCCTTCATATGTAGCAACCTCATTTTCATGACCAGGTGCACCATTGGACTGCTGCCACCCATTGCCCAGGCCTTTGTTGCCTTCCAGAAATCCAGCCCTGCCTATCCACCTCCTCCTGAGTCCTATGTCTTTTCTCCATCACCGGCAGGGCACCCGTAACAGCACGTATGCGGTCACATTCAGGCCACCACATCATGGGGCACAGGTTCCCAGAGGTGATGGAGAAAAGACAGGAGGAGGAGGTGCACCAATGGATAGGTGAGCCTATGCTCTGCTGCAACACTCATGCTGAAATCTATTGGGAATCTGTGTGCAGAGTGTGGCAGGTAATCAATCCCTCCCTGATCAGATTCAATTAAAGAGGGAAATATATGATGATAGATCTGGTGGACATCTGACAAGTGTATGGGCACCTTAATTCTCTGTTTTCTCTTTAGATTACTTTCTTGTCATTTTATGTACATGTCGCGCAGGAAAACATTTCCTGATTTTACTATATTCTCTTCTTAACATGTACCACACTGTCTCCAGCCACTATCTATTGTTCTATTCATTCACTTTCTCTTGTCCCTCTTTTGATGTTTTTGTCCCCTTGATTAATCATCACATGGCTGAGGATGCTTTCCATGACTGCCTGCAGACTGCTGTAGAAATCCCCTCTCTCCCTTCTCCATTTACATTCCAATAACAGGGCAGGGCTACTGACACCAGAAATCTAGAATTAAATCAGATATACATAAAGCATTTATTTATTGCTTTGCATTCAAACAAGGTGCTCTTATGTTGTTCTGAGATAATGACTTTGACACCCTATTTATACTTATCCTCATCTTGCTAAAGCCTAAGTATGAGATCATCATCTGCAAGAGTTCCCATTTCTTTCCCAAACTATCATGTCTCTGGAAAGTCTGGTACAGTAGGTTCCTTGTATTGATGTAATTATTGCAAAATTCGGGCCAGCTTTCCTGTTTGGCACAAAATGTGCACATTTCAACACCCAGGGATGATAGTTTTCTCAGCGGGGAGCATGTCAGCTATGGATCTGTTGAGATTCTTACTGGGATGAATTCCTTTTAAGCTAGTTACCTAGTCAACTTTCCCACTACCAAAGATTGCAGTTATCTCTTTGATTTCTCTTTCCATAAAATGTTGTTGTTTTTTACATGAGTGCATTGCACAAGTCTTGAGGGTTGTGCCTTGTTGTGTCTTTTCTATTTAACATGTGACCCTACAAGGAGATGTAGCTCCTGACAGCATAGCTCAGAGTTTGATTATAAAAAAATGTCTTTGAAGTTTTGAATATTCCCCAGAGCTCCATCAAATGGAAACAACATGATACCACAACACACCTGCAAAGAGAGGGCTGCCCACCAAAACTCAGACCAAGCAAGGAGGGCATTAACCTCTTGGGCATTACGCATGCCGGAAGGTTTGCAGCCGACAGTCCCCCAGGATGATTTTAAGTCATTGCATAGTTGTAATAGCTTCAGCTAGCACTAGGCTAGCTAGCAGTGGTGGCCGGCATCCTCAGATTACTTTTGATCCCTCCCCCCCCCCCCCCCGATCACCGCTAAATACATTACCCCGCCTGGATCTAGCGATCGGCGTAGCCTCCCCGGACAGCTCCGCTCTTCTCTATGGGGAGGACCGAACATGATGTCATGACGTCATGCGCAGACCCGATCCTCCCCATAGAGAGGACCGGAGATGTGCAGGCAGGCTGCGCGATCGCTGGATCCAGGAGTGGGGGGGGTTATGTATTTAGCGGCGATCGGGGGGATCAAAAGTAATCTGAGGATGACGGCCACCACTGCTAGTTAGCCTAGTGCTAGCTGAAGCTATTACAACTATGCAATGACTTAAAATTATACTGGGGGACTCCTGGGAACAGCCGGAGGTATGCCAGACACAGTGTCGGGCATACCGCTAAGGAGGTTAATCAGAGGCTGCACAGAAACCAAAGTTAGGAATGCAGGAGTTACAGAGTTCCACACCAGAGACTGGAGTATCTGTCCATAGGACCACAATGAGTTGTACACTCCATAGAGCTGGGCTTTATGGAAGAGTGGCAAAAAAATCCATTCCTTTGTGTTAAAAATAAGAAAGCCCGTTCTGAGTTTGCCAAAAAGTAAATGGGCGATTTCCCAAATGTATAAAGGAAGGTGCTTTGGACAGATAAGGCTAAAATTAAACTTTTCAGCCACCATAGAAGATGCTATGTCTCGCGCAAGCCCAACACATCCCATTACCCCAAGAACACCATCCCTACAGTGAAACATGGCGGTGGCAGCATCATTCTTTGGGGATGTTTTTCAGCAGCAGGGACTGGGAAACTGGTCAAAGTTGAGGGAAAGATGGATGATGGGATACAGGGATATTCTTGAGCAAAACCTGTGTCAGTCTGCCGGTTATTTGAGACTGGCACACAGGTTCAGCTCCTAGCAGGCCAATGACCCGAAGCATACTGCTAAAGCAACACTCAGGTGGTTTAAGGGGAAACATTTAACCAATTAGCAGCCCTGCTCATGTGAGATACCTTAGGCATCCTCAGCCAGCTGTACTCGGGCTGCCTAATGCAGTACAGGCACAGGGAGTGATTTGATATTTACCTTCTCTGCACACAGGATCGGCTTTCCTCTTTCTCCACCAAGTTGCTTGAGGGGGTGAATAGTTATCCCGCCTGTCATTTTCAGTTGTTTGTCCTATTTGTTGCTTACTTCACAATAAACCAAATAATACTGTAACAATCAATAATATGGCGGCTGCGGAGGTGCGGAGTATGGCCACAGCTGCCTGTGTTCCCTGTTCCCTGGTCTTATCCGTTCCGTCGGCGTTTAGCACGCTGGGAACGGTACAGTCATCTGCTCATGGGGGTGGCTGTCTCGCGCGGACCTTTATGCTGGGAGAGGACGCGTCAGCTGACCTGCCGGTCGGCTGATGTCAGAGGTGACTTTCGCCGCTCGGATTGGCTGTTTCCGAGCTGGGCGCGGCTGAGAGCCTTCCTCTGCTTCTTAAGCCTCCGCTCTCCATTAGCTAACTGTCTGCTGTCGTGAATACTTCGTGTTAGCGCTCAGACCTTAGACTAGTATCCGGTGTGCTTTGATCTGGGAGGAAACCAGGGATTTCACACAAGACTAGGACTATTGTATATTGTTATTATTTGATTACCTGTGTATGATTCTGGCTATTCTCTGACCTCGCATTTGCTTACTGATTCTGTACTTCTGCCTATCTGATCCTTGTTGCTGAACCTCTGCCTGATTCCCTACTATTCTCCTGCCTGTTTCTGTACTGATACTGCCTTTCTGTTGCCGAACCTTGCCTGTCCGACCACTCCTCTCACCAGTGGGCCCTTGCACTGGTGAGGTGTTTGTAGTATTACCCACCAGCTCCACTGGTGAGGTGACACTTGTTACTGATAGTACCTTGCCAGTTCCTCTGGTAAGGTCTTACCAAACTATACAGTTACCGTGTCTGATAGTACCTTGCCAGCTCCTCTGGTAAGGTCTTGTCAAACTATACAGTCACTTATCACTGATAGTACTTTACCAGCTCCTTTGGTAAAGTCCTTGTACTTCTTCATAGCTACGTGCACTGTAGTCCCTGACCAGCCCCACTGGAAAGGTCTGGTTAAATTATACAGGCACATCTTCTGACAATACCTTGTCAGCTCCTCTGGTAAGGTTCAGTCAAACTATTAAGTACAGTGCTGCTAGGCCTCCCAGCTCCAATGGGAGGCTCGATCTCCTATTTGTTTACTGTTGCACCAATCACTATCACACAGTACCTTGTGATAGTGATTGGTTTCTGTACTGAAACAACAGTATACTTGCATTATTGGTGATTCTGCAGATCACCACATAATCAGGTATAGTGTCTGCATTATTGGTGATACTGCAGATCACCCAATAATCAGACGTCTGAGTTGCAGCACCCAATCGTTACAAATACATTGTCAATGTTGTAGGCATGTTCTGTCAATTAAATGGTGTAAACAATCCATTTAGGTTGGAGGCGTACTTTTGCATGGTTTTGTATATGGTTCATGGATGAACATGCAGAATGTTAGACAGTTACTAAGATAATTCATAACAATTAATGGTGGAAAAAGTCTGTTTCAGATGTGGGGAAGAGGTCAGCAGAGCGGTCCTAATTTATAACATCGAGACCGTTGCGTGGGTTGCCTGGTTACTTCCAGCCCCGCCTCACTCCATACGTCACTCCCTGTTTCCCCCATCGCCGCGTAAGCTGTTCCCATGACCACGGCGGCAGAAATCTTAATAAGGGGCGTGCTGGAGCTTGTAGTGTCATTTGACGAAGGCACAGAGCGCCGAAACATGGAATGACGCTACAAGCACACCAGGAATAAGCCACGCCCACCCTCTCAGAGACGAGCTACAAGACCCATCAGGACCGCGCTGCTGGCCACAGCGTGTGAGGCATAGCCGCCAGGGAGCTAAGCGGAAGGCTTACCGCTGATAAGCGAATTTGTGAACATCTATTTTGTGAGTATAACTTTGAATCGCGTAATAAATGCCTTTTTAACGTAATGCACTATGGAGCGCTCCATATTTTTGTTTTAAAGTTGAATAGTTATCCCGCCTGACATTTTCAGTTGTTTGTCCTATTTGTTGCTTACTTCACAATAAACCAAATAATACATTGTCAATGTTGTAGGCATGTTCTGTCAATGAAATGGTGTAAACAATCCATTTAGGTTGGAGGCGTACTTTTGCAAGGTTTTGTATATGGTTCATGGATGAACATGCAGAATGTTAGACAGTTACTAAGATAATTCAGAACAATTAATGGTGGAAAAAGTCTGTTTCAGATGAGACTGGCCTATTCACAGACAAGACACTGCCCACCCAGAGGTGATTCAGAGTGCAAAACATTAGATTGTGCTACAGAATATCAATCAGTCTTTATCAGAAAAGTGATGTGCACAATATGTGAAACGTGTTTACAATTCAATGCAGATGAACAAATGTAAATCCCAGAATGTACTAATCTCCATTTAGGCAATAAGTCTTGGGAAAGTGCTGAAAAAATGCTAAGTATTCAGCTTCAGGGATTTATTTGTAAGATGTTTTCTGAACAGTTATCCTACTTTTCATTAAATAATATGTTTTGGAAAATGAATGTATTTGCTGCCAATGTGTGCTGGAATGCACTCAGCATTCAGCTGTAGTGTAAAAGCTATTGCCTGACTGATACACTAGTAATATCTCCCACTCACAGCAGCAGCGTTTTGTGAAATACTTAAGCCTTGTACAAACGTACAAGGACTGTAACCCAGCAGGGATCATGACTGGGTCCTTTGGACAACACTGCAAGGCAGAGACTGTGCAGACGTGTCACTAGCCTTCAGGCTAGTGACGCATTCTGCTGCTATGTGTGATGTTCAGGGGGCAAACGAAGCAGCACAGGAAGGAGGATCAGGGGCCGCTGTACATATACTAGATAGCCAAGTTTAATCTAACTTGTGTACATAGCTTTAGGAATAGGAAACATGGTATTTACATGACACAGTGTAATGCCCCTCCTCGTGTTTCCCCCCATTCCTTTTAGACTGTAAGCTCACAAGGACAGGGCGTTCTCCCCCTTTTGTGTCTTGGAAATCATTATACATTTTATTCATCATGTTACTTTTATCACTGTCATTACCAATTCTGTATTTTGTATCGTTTTTGTATTTTGTCACTAATTATGTATTTTGTATATTGGTGTACACCATTATTATTGTATTGTACATGTATCCCATGTTCATTTCTTACTTTGCACAGCGCCACAGAATATGTTGGCACTTTATAAGTCAATAATAATAATAATGCACAGACCAAGCAACTTCAGTCATGCTCCCTGGATTTTGTACTGTTTAAGGGCTCTGCCTCTGACACAGGAAACCAGGGTTCAAATCTCATCGCTTCCTGTTCAGTAAGCCTGCACCTATTCAGTAAAGTAATCTTGGGCAAAACTTCCTAACACTGCTATTGCTAAAAAGCGCGTCCTAGTGGCTGCAGCTCTGGTGCTTTGAGTCTGCCAGGAGAAAAGCACTATATATGTCCTGTGTCTATGGCTATCATTCATAAAGAATTTCCGCATGCGGAAATGCTTAATGCCGCTGACTTTACCGAACACTCAGCAAAATCCCCATTCATAAAGGCTCTTTCCGCATGAAAAGCTGACATTCCCGTGCAGAGCGATACATTTCCGCCTTGTGCGGAGTTTTTCTAGATTAACAAACATGTAGATTAGAGCAAGCGGTATGCGGAAGGAAAATACTGCTCGACAGTAGCGATAGGCGGGCGGATTACTTGTAAATGAATGGGACGGACCTCCCAAACAGCATCAGACAGAGCAGCGCACAGAGGGAATCGGGCAGCTTTTATGTTTCCGCATGTCTTCCGCCACGCTACCGCCAGCTTCCTCCAGAAAACCTCGCAACAGGCAACTTTTTTATGAATGACCACCCAGAAGTCTTAAGTACCGCTTGCAGAGAAGAACGGTGGTTTCCCACACTGCCGACTGCACCTTTATGAATGATAGCCATATGTCTCTAAAAGGAGAATAATTGCACAAACAGGCACTCCAAGTCCGGAAAAATTGTCTGCAAAGACGCTATACTGATGACCCGAAGAAGCAGGTAGGAGCCGCAAAAGTATCGTCCTCATGTCCAATAGATATTTGTCTTATATCTCTTATTCCCCGTTCTGTGGTAAGTATGTTTAGTTTATCTATTTACCAATTGACATCCCTGAGGCGCCTAGTCCCAGCAATCTCAGTTTTTTCCTATAATTAGGGATCAACCCTGGTATTTATATCCAGTGGCCTTGTTTTTTTTTTTTTTTCCTGAAAAGCGACCAACAATACCCCAAAAATTATTCTGGATTGAATCCAGAAAATCCAGATTGAATCCTGGAAAAAATATATATATTTTTTTTAAGAAAACAAAGGAAACGCGAGCAGGTTATGAGGAGAAGGAGAAGAGATAACAAAAAGAGAGAAAACAAATCCTCTTACCCTGTCAGTGTCGTGTTGAATAAGTGCCTCATGCAGCATGGGAGGAATCATGTTTACCAGAGGAATTTTTATTCCAGTATTGGAAGACACACCACTTTTTTCCTTATATAGATACCCAAGTTTATCCAGGTTTCTTAGGGCCTTGTTTCACACTGAACATTGGTGCAAAATCACTGATATTTTGCTGCAA
This sequence comes from Hyperolius riggenbachi, assembly GCF_040937935.1. Taxonomy (NCBI): domain Eukaryota; kingdom Metazoa; phylum Chordata; class Amphibia; order Anura; family Hyperoliidae; genus Hyperolius; species Hyperolius riggenbachi. The sequence goes on from NC_090649.1 coordinate 191,036,222, forward strand.
TTCTGTTTGCAATTCTTGTTCAGGGAACGATTCTCATTTCCTGAATGAAAACTGCAAACGCAAGTGTGTAAAAATGTTACCACGATTTTCAGTATGAAACAGATTTTTCACACTGGGTGATTTTCTGCTACTTCTCTTCTCTCCACTAGGCTGCTATGTCAATGCTGTGTCTGATCCTGTGCTGCTGCTGCTGCTGCTATTTCTCTAGGTCGCTATGCCGATGCTGTGTCTGATCCTGTGCTGCTGCTGCTATTTCTCTAGGTCGCTATGCCGATGCTGTGTCTGATCCTGTGCTGCTGCTGCTGCTGCTATTTCTCTAGGTCGCTATGCCGATGCTGTGTCTGATCCTGTGCTGCTGCTGCTGCTATTTCTCTAGGTCGCTATGCCGATGCTGTGTCTGATTCTCCTATGTCTCTACAGTATTATATTATGCTACTGATATTAAAGGCTCAATATCCCTGCACTCATAGCTCCTACACATTGGTTCACTAGACACCATCAATATACCCTATCTGTGGGGCTGCAATTTTGCAGAGATGTAGTTTGGGGGGTCCCTTCACTCCCGGCAAAGTTTGCAAATTAGCATATGCAAATCAGGAATGAGCTGAATGTGATGTCATTACCCACAAGGCTGTGCATTAGTAGGCCGAATTATAATTAAGCCTACAGAGTGGGAGTGGTTTTACCTTTTCAGCTGGCTTTCCATTGGATGCAGGACTTTTCCCCTATGAGAACTGAGTTTTTCCCTGACAAACCTGCCATCAGATTCACACTGGAGGTACGGTAAGTTAATTTCCACTTTACAGTTCCTCTTTAAGGCTGCTTTCACAGTAAGACGTTACAGGCGCATGTTAGTGCAGCCTGTAACGCTCCCCAACGCACAGCAATGTAACTGCAATGGGCTGTTCACAGTGCCCACGTTGCGTTACATTGTAACGCTGCACGTCAATCTAAAGTGCAGCATGCTATAGCGTTAGAGCAGCTTTGCCGCGTTAGCCTGCTTGCACAGGCGCAGTGATTAGCTACATGGCTAATTAATATTCACTGCACTGTGCTGACGTCACAGACGTGACAACGTGATGCGGAGTGTTCCGCTAACGTGGTCTCCACCAGCGCATGCGTACTATAGTACGCATCACGGACGCATCAAAGAGCCGCTTAACGCGGCTCTTTGCTACCGTCCTCTGCCACCACCACCATGCGTTGCGTTAGGTGCACGTTATGCGACCTTAACGTAGCACCTAACGCAACCTCTTAGTGTGTAAGTAGCCTAAAGGTATATTTTAATTTTTGTTATTAGATAAAAGTATCAAATTGAATAAAAATAATTCAGGGAACAATACATCTTTGCTGGATCTGAACACCATCACATAATGAATGGTTGTATAACTGAGGACATATTATGCTTCATTTTATTATACAACTGAACAGAATAGTTTGCTGTATGACAATAGAGGATCTGTTTCAGATTAATAAGGCTCTGTGTCATTTAGTTACCTGACAAACAAGGATATCAAATCCTGACATGACAAATCAGCTGTGGACCTAAAAACAATAGAAGTTTAAGAATATTCAAAAGAAAAAGAGGTGTGTGTTCATACCAGGAATCACCTGACTTATATACTGGTTGCCAAAATGTCTATTGCCAATTTAAAGGGAAGGTTCAGGGAGGGGATTCAAAAAATAAAAATAAATAGTTCTGCGCATGCGCAGTACAGCCCGGCGGACGTCCGATGACGTCAGCGCGCCGTCGTGGGACGCAGAAGTCCCAGGAAATGGAGCGCAGAGGAGCCCGACCTGGCAGCCGGCCTGGCCAGGTCGGGTCGGGCACCGGAGGCCACCGGGAGCCTGCGGAGCGGCGGCGAGGGCACCTCCTGCCTGCCACGGGCTGGAGGAAGCCCCAGGTAAGTGGAAATTTATTTTTATTTTTTGAATCCCCTCCCTGAACCTTCCCTTTAAAGGGGTACAGCAAATGCATATTGAATCCACTTTCCAGAATGTGCAGGGTCTCAAACTTAATCGCTGCTATGCCCTGCAGGAGTTGGCCTACACAAAATTCTTTGAATCTCAACAGGTGCTCTGAGTGTAGACCTCCCATGCCCCTAAGAAATGGGGGGAGCAGTGCTGACAGCACCCCAAGCACTCTCACTGCTCAGGAGCGCTGCAACTGCACCTCAGGAGGAGCAGAGGACTGCAGATAGCCCACCCCCAGACTTGGCCACCACCCAGGAAGGAACTGTCCACGTTGCCCCGCCAAAGGAAAGACCCTCCTGTACCTTATTGCGAATTGCAACCAGCTGCAAGAGTATTCAAGATGCATGACCTGGGAGTGACTTCACAAAATGATAAGAGGGGGGGGGGGCAGTGTTTAAGTCAGGTGATTCCTAGTATGAGCACACATATCTTTTTGTATTGAATGCATTTCAGCAGCTCTTCCTTCCAGTGGTATTGGTGTCGGGGGTAGGGGGTGTAGGTGGCATCCCCTGTCATTTGGTGATGTCATTCCTAGGTCATGCATGTTTGCATGTTGCATATTCTTGCAGCTGGTTGCCTTTCACATAAGGTCCCTACCTTATGTTGATTTGCAAAGGGATCTTTTCTTTTGGGGAAGGGGGCAACGTGGATAGTCCCCCGGGTAGTGACCAAGCCTGGGGGTGGGATATCTGCGCTCTTCTGCTCTCCCCTCTCCAGGGTGTAGTCGAAGTGAGTGTGCGTGAGGTGCACTCAGGGCTGCCCTTGTTTCTTGGGGGCATGGGAGGCTTACACTGTTTGGATGCAAATAATTTTGCATGGGCCAACTCCTGCAGGGCATAGCAGCAAGTTAGTTTAAGACCCTGACCATTCTGGCAAGCAGTTTTGACAAGAATGGTGCCACAAGCTGATGTTTACTGCACTTCTCAGTATAAAGGACTCTGCTTTTTAAATGCAAGCACACTGGAAGGCAATGGCTGAGCTATGATTGACCAACGATGGGCGGAAATCTTTTTGCAACCAAACAAATTATGTAACAGCTCAAAATGATATTGCAAGAATTTAAAGAGATGACATTCAGAACTGAGCTGGTACAAGAGGCCAGTTTTGAACACTTCAAGCCACAAAGTTCTGAACATGAGGTACTCAGATTCCCGGGGTACTGAAGGTGGATGCGGGGGGGTACTAGATCTTGTCACTGTCAGTCCATTATAGTACATTTTGAAAAATGCTAAATCCTTTATATACAAATCTGAATACATACAGTATTTTCTTTATTCTAATTACAAACATAAGGAAATGATTAAAGAACATTCATACACAATTATGGAATACTCCTAAAATATAATATGTCTCAGGGTTTTGTTTTGTTTTTTGAGATGATGTTCTCCTCAACAAGGGCTACCTTGAAAACATAGAACTTATTTACATATTTGTGCGACTCCATTTGCATGCTTCTGCAGTAAGGGCTTTTGTTTTCAATAAATCCAGGCAGCTATGAATGTATTTTAAATAATAAAGCTTTAAACATGGTTACAACTGTGACTTATGCTAGGCTTCACTGTTTTAATCGACTTTGTTTAGATTTATTGTAAAAGCTGCAAGTAGTATAGTACCATCAGAGGGCCAGTAAAGTAATATGCTAAGTTTTCTATTTATGACAAGGGAAAATGCAGCATGTTTCTTCTGTTTAGCTGCAAAGTATCTCAACACTGAAACTTCCACATATAAGTTGCTTACACTTTACATTATGATATGATAAGTTAAATGGGCTGTTGACAAACCATTACTCTTGGAACTGGAACAGCTGCCTACCATTGTTTGCTTGCTTGGTATCTATATTGACTCAGGCTCCTATGTGGGACATAAGACCAATGGAAGGCATATGCTATCCAGATAACCTTAGTGCTAAGGGAGATAGCTTTTAATTGCAAAGGCAATGCCAAATGGAAATCTTTGTAGCCTGCATCAGTAATGTTTGTGTTTCCTATTCGAATGCTAAGCACAGACTCCAGCTCCAGTTAGTCCTCTTATCAGTCATGAAGGATGAACACTTTATTCCACAAACATCTGTGCACTGCCTATACCGTCTTGTGCAGTGGGAATCCATCCTATTGCAAACATAATTATTAAATGTAAAAACAGCCTATCTGTAGTGGGATAAACGTGATGTGAGACTCTCTTCCACCCGTCTCCGCCATGTTTCAAGCCTGAAAACACACCCTAAAGGCCAGTTCACACAGGCATCTGCCGTTATTTCAGCCAAATGCTTTTCTGCAACACCTAGGGCACGCACTGAAAGTGAGGCATGGCCAGCAAAGATGAGGTGTGGCAACAGGTCAGTCGTGCAGTGACATAAGTAGGTCCGTGTTCATATTTCCCAAACAGACAATTGGGAAACAAAATATCCCTGAAAGGACCTCTGTCGCGAAAATCTTAAAAATTTAAAAACATGAAAACACATACAAATAAGTACGTTTCTTCCAGAGTACAATAAGCCATAAATTACTTTTCTCCTATGTTGCTGTCACTTACAGTAAGTAGTAGAAATCTGACATTACCGACAGATTTTGGACTAGCCCATCTTCTCAAGGGGGTTCTCAGGGTTTTCTTTATTTTTAAAAGCACTTGAGTGAATGAATGAATGAATGAATGAATGGCAGTTGCTCCGTCCAACTGCCAAAATAGTGTGCAGCGAGCAGGGAGGCTGGCCAGCATCTTTGTATAAATCTTTTTCAGGGAATGTCTTTATAAAGAATAAAGGCCATGCTGAGAATCCGCTATGGAGAAATGGACTAGTCCAAAACCGGTCGGTAATGTCAGATTTCTACTACCTACTGTAAATTACAGCAATATAGGAGAAAAATAATTTATGGCTCATTTTACTCTGGAAGAAATGAACTTCTTATTTGTATGTGTTTTAAATTTTAAAGAGAACCTGTACTGAGTAAAAATATTTAAAATAAACGCACGAGGCAACTTTAAATGAACATTACATAGTTACCTTGCCATCAGTTCCTCTCAGAAGCTCACCATTTTCTTCTGACAATAATCACTTCCAGTTCTGCCAATATTTTGTCAGATCTGAAATATATCAGTTGCTGTCAGTTATAGCTGAGAGGAAAACGGATGTCCCAGGTAATGTCCATGTTTCCCTATGGCTCAAGTGGGCGATGTTACAGTTTAACTGTGTGCTGACCAGAAAGCTGTTATGGGTAATGGGCATTTTCAAAATGGAGGACAGAAAATTCCCTTGATCACAGTGGACAAACAGGACGCGGGAGAGGAGAAAGAGATTGAGGAGTAGACTACATGGAAGGTAAGTATGACTTGTGTATGCTTATTTTGACTTTTAATTTTCAGTTCAGGTTTTCTTTTAGATTTTCGCGACAGTTCCTCTTTAAATAACAGTTAGGCAGCATGTCCTCAGAAGGCATAATCAATGTAATGCAATCATTCTGAGTGGATGCAAATAGCATGGCAATTTTATGCAAATGTATTTAGCTTGAAATTGGACCGGCTAAAAGCAACAGCTGCTACATTTGACTGGCCCTGACAGCCCCCGGTAACAAACAGCAGCCCATTACAGCCCCCCATAAGGCAGCCCCAGCTACTACTTCACTCCCACTGATAAAGGGGTCCGTCCTTAAGATCAGGTGTTTTTGTGGCTACACTTGTTATGAGTGGAAAGATTATGATGTCCACACTTGTTTTATCACCCTTTCAAGTTGGGCCCCCAGGCTGTGAGGGTCACAAGATTGGCAAGGGAAAGAGTGTGAACATTGTGTGGGCCTATCAAAGCTTTGCTGGAAGGCTCTATGATTTATAGTTACACCAAAGAGAAAAACAACTATTGCTCTGATCTAAAATGTGATTGGCTGCAGGTACAACACTGGTACATTTAAGCATTAAAAACCAAGAAAACAAGGACCAACCAGTATTCATTGCTCTACTGCAGAATTTCTATTATTAATAATGTTTCTTCCAACAATCACATGAATTGTAATTTTCCACAGTACCATAAGATAAGTACCATAAGTGTCATGCTGGGGGGGGGGGGGGGCATACTTTCTTATCACCCAGCACAGCAAGGCTAAGAGCCGAATAATGGAAGAGGCTACACAGGCTGCCCAGAGCAACTGCAGCTCTGGGCTTCTGATAAGACGCAATGATAGCGCAGTGCGATGTTGCGCTGCTCTTGTGATAGCAAACATTCAGACAGATACTAGACAGACTGGAGTGAGGTAGCCAATAGCAACCGCAGCGATGGCTACCTTGCAAGGATAGGACTAGGAGGACAGAGGCTGACAGAATGAATGCTTGCTAATCTAGTGACTGCCTCAGTGACAGCAAGCATTCACAAAGACAAGAGTGAGGTAACCAATAGCAACCACAGCAATGGCTACCTCGTAAGGACAGGACAGAATCGTCAGGCAATAGCAGAATCAAAAGGCAAACGTAATACACAGACAAATATACAATAGATATGATTTCCTAGTGAATTACGATTTACAGCTATCAATTAAACTACAAACGACTGACTAACATATGTATATATTGGCGATGAACCAATATATAACATAAGCAAGGAAGATTGGCTAGGATCTGGAGCAATACAGCGAACACGGCTAGGCAATACAAAATCTCTATACTAGAAGGAGTACGTATATATGTCCCCGTGGGAAATATATAACGTAGCTCCACAGGATAACTGAACTAAGACAAGGAATATATTTTACAATATCAAGGGACCCAGTAACAGCCTAGACAGAGCTGAAACTATGACGGGTCGGGGTCTAGGAGGAGAGGCAGGCTTTTATGCTGGCGTCAGCCAATGGATGCAAGCATGCAAATCTCCACACAGCTGAATGGTAATCACTCAATCCTGAGCTGGCTTGGTTACCATTTGTTAGCTGAAAGTACCAGCTATCTGTACCAATGCATGCAGTCCTATGCAACAACATGCATGCAGGAAATCCAGGGCTAAAATGACAATGTGACTCACTGCAAATGCACAACTGAATACAGACTGACAAGCCGGAACTGTCCATTTGCGGCTCCAACTGCAATGGACAGAACACGCCACAGGAGGAACCCTAACAATAAGTCTGTTAAATATCTCACCAATTGTGGATCAAATTCCCAATTCTGGAATCATTTGGAACGCATCAGCCACTACTTGTAGTAACCTGTGAGACGATGGATTGAAAAATTATTGGCTAGATTAATCCAAAAATCTCATGGAGAGAAGCTAATACAATTAATCAAAAACCACAAATATTTTAGTTTGCATATTGTATGTTAATACATTTGAGTCCTAAATTGTGCACATAAGCAATCAATGGTGTGTGGATACCATATTATACAACTGAATCATATTGCTCGTATTAGCTTCTCTGCGTGAGAGGTTTTGGACTAATGTGGTGTAATGATCTGCTGTCGATTTCCACCGACAGCGCACTGCAGGTGCGCTGAAGCAGATGGAAATCCCCACACGGAAGAAGTGTACCCAGTAAGTGCAAACACATATGCAGAGGGAAATTCCAACCAACAGGTGGAGCTGTGGAGTACAGAGAAGCAGGTTCTCTGTACAACCACAGATGTCAGATTGGAATTGCACGACATGAAACAAAACAGAGCAAACAGAAACAAGATAACAAGATAGTAGAGAACAGGAACAGATGCAGGCAAAGAATGTCTACCAATCTAGTCGCCCCCCCGGCGATGATAGACATATGAAACAGACCAGAGTGTGAAAACCAATCGCACAAGAGGCGATTGCTATCAGAGATACAAGACTGAGTAAAGACAGAGCATGAAGGAAGATACAGCAATAGGTATGATGTAAAGGCCAAGGAAAATAACAAAGCACTAACTGAACGCGGTCACAGCACGTTATGCGCAACAGCGACAAAAAACACGTTAATAGCACGGACACCGCACGATAAGCGCAACAGTGACAAAACGTAGCAACCCTGACTGACAAATGAAGACAGAAGGCAAAGACAAACAGACAGTGAGAACACGTGCCAATCGGTTGTCTAACACCAGACAACAGCAAGCGTTCCTTCCCTGCAAGACAGACAGATGGAGTAACCAGTAGCAACCGCTGCCAAGGTATACTCCACGACACAAACAAGGGAGGTCCACCACCTCTAACGCTAGGGTAAGTGCGACCAAGGAACAGGACTGAACGATTCACTACCAACCACCGCTGGAGGTAGTGCAATCGCAACAACAGGACAAGACAAGATAGACGGAACGACTCGCTACCAGCCACCGCTGGAGGCAGCGCAATCACAAGTTCAGGACAAGACAAGATAGACAGAACGACTCACTACCAGCCACCGCTGGAGGCAGCGCAATCGCAAGTTCAGGACAAGACAAGATAGACAGAACGACTCACTACCAGCCACCGCTGGAGGCAGCGCAATCGCAAGTTCAGGACAAGACAAGATTGACAGAACGATTCGCTACCAGCCACCGCTGGAGGCAGCGCAATCGCAAGTTCAGGACAAGACAAGATAGACAGAATGACTCGCTACCAGCCACCGCTGGAGGCAGCGCAATCAAAAGTTCAGGACAAGACAAGATAGACAGAAAGACTCGCTACCAGCCACCGCTGGAGGCAGCACAATCGCAAGTTCAGGACAAGACAAGATTGACAGAACGATTCACTACCAGCCACCGCTGGAGGCAGCGCAATCGCAAGTTCGGGACAAGACAAGATAGATAGAACGATTCGCTACCAGCCACCTCTGGAGGCAGCGCAATCGCAAGTTCAGGACAAGACAAGATTAGGCAGTACAAAAATAACACAATACTAACTGCACTAATAGGAATGCCGAATGCACTCCCCAAGAACAACTACACTAGAATATAGACAATATGATCCAAACAGGCTGAGGCTCAAGGTGAGTCTATCAAACAAAAACCTATGACGAGCAAGGAACTCTGGGAGGAAGTGACATATATACTGAAAACCTTCCAAGGAAGCAGACAAGCAATTTGCATGACAAGTGGATGCAAATCAGTCCACAGCAGCAAGCTGACAAAAAAGGCCTCTTTTCCCTGGACTGCATTATGCAACCTGCATAAGAAACCAACCAAATGTCCAGGGAAACACGGCCAGCAAAGCTGATTCTAACATCTAGTAAATAATTTTTCAATCGATCATCTCACGGGTTATTACTAATAGTAGCTGATGCGTCCCAATTGATTCCAAAATTAGGAATTTGATCCACAATTGGTGGGATATTCTGTAACTATAGTAGGAGTCTCTAACAGACCATTATCTTATAGTACTGTGGTTAATTACAAATCATCCGACTGTTGGAAAAAAAATTATTAATAATAAAAAATCTGCAGTAGAGCAAGGAATACTGGTTGGTCTTTGATTTGTTGGTTTTTTATTTATAGTTAAACCCCTGAGTGGCATTATTGGTGAAACAAACCATAAATGAGACTGAATAATTTGCTTTTCTTTTGATTTTGAGTATGGTCACACTAACTGAAAATCAACAAGATTTTATTTTAAAAACCACTTTGTGTAGGACCAGGATAACTGTGAAACACGCTTGGCTGGTTGTTTTGTTAGCATGTAGCCTGTACTCAGAAAACCTGTTTTTTCTGCTTTGTTGTACACTGCTGTTACACTGTTCATTATTTTTTTTAGAAACTTTTGTGATTATAATCTCTTCTGTCTGTGTAATCCAGCAGCACAGATATAACTTGGACAATATTTATGTGGTGTGAGGAAAATAATTAGTACAAAGTGCAATGATCATTCATGTGAGGCCCAATCAGACTCAAAAGTCCAAATCGCACAGCTTTTCTGCTGGCTACAATCAATCTCCCAACCTTCTGAGAGAGACAACAGAGGCGGCCATTAGTGTGAAAATATTTCAGAAAAGGCCACACCCCAGCCATAACTCTAGTCACATGGCCCATGAGATATTCATGAGTCCTGGGCATGGGATTTTTCTAATCATCCTAGTTCTGTCTTTCATCACTACTTTTCCTTTATGTTAATATTTAAAATATGCAGCACAGTTATTTGAAAGTTGGATATACAGTTTAGAAAAATATTACTGAATGTAATATGACACTGTTGAACTTGTGGGGTTACTATTTGTACTACTGTACAGGCTTTATACAGACTACAATATTTAAAGAAAAACAGGTAACAAGACATAAACAATCACCTTGCTACTAAATGGACTACTCTAGAAGATCCAAATCTAATATTTGCAGCAAGCATAACAATCTAAATGAACGACAGTCTTTACTAGCACACATTACCTTGCTTGTGAGCCTAGCATGCAGCATGTGCTTTCCCAGATTGGGCTCTATTCATAAAAAAGTTGCGGCGAGAAAACTCCTGGAGGGAAAATACCGCAGCGGTATTTTACACTTCTGGGTGGTCATTCAAAAAAATCTTGCCAGCTGCGATGCAAGAGCGGAGATCTCCCGCTGAAAGCTGGCGGTAAGCTGTCGGAAGGCATGCGGAAACAGTTCAGCCGGCAGAGTCCCTCCGTGCACTGCTCTCTCTGGGAGGTCTGACCCATTCACTTGTATGTAATCCGCAAAATCAGAGGAAGCGGTATTTCCCGTCCACATACCGCTTCCTCTAAACTTCATGAATGGCCATTTTGTTACTTTTTTCTAGATAAATCTAGAAAAACACTGGAGAGGGCGGAAATTTCTCTCTCTGCTGGGGGATTGTAGATTTTCATGCGGGAACAGCTTTTATGAATGCCCACTTTGCTAAATGGACGGGAAAATCCGCTGTTTTGAGCGGAAAACTTGCGGTAAGGTTTTATGAATAGAGCCCATTAGGCTGAGCTAATAGCTTTTATTTTCCCCCTGATCACACCTGTCAGGGAGAACTGCAAATCCTGCTGATGATGATCTTTTTCCTCACCTGAGCAACTGTCTGTCTCAGGGAAGACTCTGCCTCTGTGTGACCTGCTCGCCGCTCTCTGTGCCCGCTACACCCATTAGCCCCCACCGGAATCTGCCTGCATTCAGATGTCGTTAGAGTTTCAGGGAAGGGGCTTCCCACTGCAGGATAAGGAACACCTGCAAAGCACCCCTTGCCCACCTATCACAGCCTTCTACCAGGCTCTCTGCTGCCCGCTTCCCTCCACTCCTCCACCCCATTCATGTCAATCAGCGCTGTACTCTCACAGGAGAGCACAGGCACTGCTTCTCCAGCGTTGTGTCCCCAAAGGTCAAGAAACTGAAACTACAGGATTCTAGCAGCAAGGAGCGGCAGGGAGAGGAGGTAATGAGCGCTGCCTGGTTCAGCAACTCACCTGGATGAGGCAGCATGTTGTTTTTTTTTACTTTTAGACCTGGCTAGGATTCTCTTTAGGCTGCATTTCCACTTGTGCGGTGCAAATCGCCGCGATAAAAATTCGCATGCGGGTCTATGCGAATTTTCATGCGAATTCGCATGAAAATTCGCATGGATGACGATGTATGCGAATTTAACCATGGCAGTGCTGGTGTGCTTTTCCATTGTTTCTATGCAAATTTTCATGCGAAGTCGCATAAAATTTCACATACCCAAACCTCATGCGAATTTCCTATTAAATACATTGTATGCGATTCGCATAGCGGTATGCGATATGCGAATTCTGATGGCTCTGCCATGCAAATTTTTTCTGAACAGAAAAACGCAAAGGAATCCTGACAAGTGGAAACAGTCCCATTCACTTGTATTGCTATGCGAATTTGCATGCGAAAAACGCATGCGAATTTGCATGCGAAAACGCATGCGAATTTGCGATAGTGGAAATAGGCCCTTAAGGAAGCCTACATCCTACAATTGTGTGTGTGAGAATTTGTGTAGTATCTGTGCACATTTAAGGGGAGTGAGTGGGATACAGGAGAGGAGGGAAAGGGAGGATGATAAGAGGAAACATTGCAGCTAGCCTGCCTCTTCCTGTCTGAAAATGTAACTTTGCCCAAAAGTTAGATAATACCAGGCGGTAGCCATACTTAATGCTGAACCACGTTAGAGCTGCTAGGACTTGATAGTAATCAGCACAGAACTGTAAATGAACAATTCTCACATTGCTTACTGCCACTATACTTATAATGTCCTTGACTTGTAATATACACATTGTCTGCCCTTGTATTGTTTTTGTTTGTGTTTGTTAAGCAACTGCCAAGACAAATTCCTTGTAAGTGCAAACTTACTTGACGAAATAAAATTGATTCTTATTCTGATTCTGATTCTGAAATGTGTATCAGGCATTTGAGAAGCACTGTGAAGTACAATATAAACAAGGCAAGCAAAGGATACTTGAAGTGGCATGAATAAATAAACACGTATATGTACACTTCAAATTCTACTTAGAACTAAATTGTGTTCCCTTTTTCTATATATAAAGGCAAAATCAGGGCTCTAAAAGCAGTCAGAATGCAGTCACTGTAATGCTGGCCATACACTAGTCGATGTCTCCTGTCAATATACAGCAGATTCGATCACCGAATCTGCTTTAAATCAATAATGAAAACATTAATCAATCGTTTTCCATGTAAACTTGATTGATTTGGGTGATCAGGAGGGATGGAAAATTTTGCTTGAGTGTTGGTTGGGAGCACATCACTTACGGCATTCGATTCAGCGAGGATTGACGCAGAATAACGGCAGTACCCTCATCTGTACTGCTGGCATGTGTTTTCCCAGGTCCAGTTTTTTAACTGCATGCCGGGGTCTCCTTCTCCCTGTCTCCTATTCTCTTCCGTGTCATGTGACACAAGTCGAAGTTCAACTTCAGTTAGATGTACAACAGCATACACGCTGCAGCTCTAGTGTTTGAACTTTAACTTGTGTTACATGACATATGACACCAAAGAGTAGAGGGACACAAGGAAGAGGAGAGGAGGAGACCTGCAGCATGAAGTTAAACCCCCGGACCTGGGAGGACACCCGCCAGCCGGACAGGTGAGAGCTTTTCTGCCTGCCAGGGGGAGCACAGATGGGGGAGACCTGGGTGGGGAGGCAGGTGGTAGCTCCACAGATTTTGAATCAATTTCATGCTGAAATTGATTCAAAATCTGTGTGCAGTGTGTAGGCAGCCAACAGATCCTTCTGTGATCAGATCAATCAGAGAGGGATCTATTTGATGGTCGATCTGGTGGCCATCTATAGGTGTATGGCCACCTTAAGGCTCACTGATAAGCACTTACAGGTAGCAAAGCTATCTGTGGCTGAAAAACATATATCTGAGTGCTAGGAACAGAAAAGTTCAACATCTGTCTCTATGGGAGCTGAATAACATTAAGGTTTTGACTGACACAGGTATATTAGTTAAGTCAATATACATGCAGATTTCACCTATAAATAGATAACAATCAGAAAATACCTATTTACAATTAGACAGATACTATTGTTTATTTCATCAGTTTATTTTCAAATCAGGTGTGCTTTAAGATCATATGAACAGCAGGGCCTAGTTAGCGGTCACCACGTCTGGCAACTTTCCGCTTGCAAGTTTTCTTTTGCTCATTTTGTGGTGTTTGTGTACATTTTTATGTGAGGATTTTTCCTATTTGATGGGCATCTTTTACTAAATACCGTTTTCATTTTTATTTTATAACACTTGTTTTCCTGTCACAAGGGACAGCCAGTACATAGTTGAGGGGGTGCATGTCATCTCGGCGCCACTCAGTTCAGCGCAGTGAGAGCCGAATGACGGCTTTCACTGCTGCCGCGAAATACTGAGGCGGCGTTAAATACTATTCCCCCTCCAAGTTGTCACAACTCAGAGGGAGATGTAATTCGGGGTCTGGCAGCTGCCAGTGCCCCGAATTACTGCTACGCGCCCCGCGCAGCATAGCTTTGCTGCTGTGGGGTGCCCAGTTTCTCAGAGCCGCGTGCCGAAATCAGCTGATGCGTAGTTGAGGAAATGACAATTACATTTTTCTTTCAGCATCAAGGGTCGTCTTCCAAATTCTACAAACAGCAGGCTTGATGTATCCACTCTGTAGTGGTAAATACCAATATTATATGAAGCCCAGTTAGCTGCTCAGCAGATGGTTTCTAGATATAACTTTGTATGGGTTGCCTAGGAGAATGAGAGGCTCTGGTGGAATGTTTTCCAACAGTAGAGAGTGGATCCATCTGTTTTTGGTCATAGTCCTTCTGGATGAGCCTTACCAACTACAAGACAATCGTTTTTGATGCGGCTTTTTGATCTTGAATGATGTGGACAAATTAAGCCATCTTTGGCAGAAACAGTTGAATTGGCTGCAACACCTCTCTGTCTGGAAAAAAAGACATAATCTGAAATCCTAAGGCTTAAGGCTCAGATACCTTGCGAGCTGACGTAATGGCAGTGAGAAAACAAAGCCTTTTTAAAAGTAAATTATTTGAGTAAGCAAGCTTCTTTAGCTCAAATGGAAAAAAAGAAAGAAAATCCAGTACTAATAGGAAATTGTGTTGTGGGAAGAGATTTTTAATACATAGAACACCAAAGGATTAAAGCTGATATAACATCTGAAAAGGTTGACGGCAGTTGTATTTGGACTTGAATTGAACTATAACGAAGTCCAAGATATAACATGGCTGGAGGAATTCAAGAATCTGAGGAGTTTCTGGGGCAACAGGATTAAGTCCACTGGATCTTGAGAAATTCATAAATGCTGAAATATGACCATATGAAGAATTGGTAGATTTTTTATATTTTAACATGGTAGATATATCTGCATCTAAACAGCTGGCAGCCTCGCATCGCTTCCTCATATCTTCATTGGAAGCAAGGTTGGCATAGATTCGCTGCCCCAGAGGCAAAAGGTCTGAGCAAGCAAGGACAACACAGCCTCTACTGGGGGTATTATCTTTTTGTGACATATTTGCTCATCTGCAGGTCTTTTTCTCAATATTGCTTTCACTAAACTGCTTATTCTTATTTTACCAACAGTGGAAGTTATGTGTTAAAATAATGAACTCACATGTGCTTTATTTTTTTAAAGAGTAACTGTTAGGCATAAAATAAAAAATCAATTCTCTATTTTTATATGGTAAACAAATAATAAGGATGTTAACCAGGCAATTCAAAAGTTAGAAATCACTCTTAATTTTCTTCTCAATAGAATATGATTTACCAGGTCCCTTGGTTCTTATTTGGTACATCTGCTGCAAAAGAGAAGTTGCAGTGCACGCTGGGTTTTTTTTTCTTCTTCTTTACTTTCCTCCCCCTTTCCCCTCAGAGACAACTGATGCAGCCTGATTGGCTGCAGTTTCTTTCACTCCTGTTTCCCCCACCACTCCTCTATTCCTCTCTGATTGACCAATATTTCTTGTGCTGAGAAGCTGAGAGAGTGACTCAGCTGAGATCCGATCCATACAAATAAATCAAGTCTGCAAAGTCACACAATGATTTGTGATGATGCTGCACTTCTTACTGCAGATCTGTGTGGGAGTCTCTGAAGACTGAGAGGAGTAATGCATACTCAATCAGGCAGAGGAGAGGAAATGGCATAAAGGGAGGAAATGACATCAGGATTAGCTTCAGACACAGGGATTCCAAAATGGAAATTGGCAGAAACAGAATTCTCTTTATTTACTATATAAAATTCACTGAATTCAAAATGTTGTCAGTGTAATACATATGTTATGTCAGTAAAGCAATTATTTATCTACTAATATATATGTGTTTTTTCTGAGGTAGTATGGCTGACAGCTCCTCTTTAACAGAAAGTCAATTCACAAACAAATATGTTAGGTGATATTAATGTCTAAGTGTAAGGCCTGGCAGATTCCCTGCCTTCGGCTCAGTCTCTATGCCCCAATCTCCTCCACAGTCTTCACCCTGTGTGGCGTGTCCCCGCTCAGCCGAGGCATGACAAGTGCGTTGTCCCATTACTCAGTTACACCAAGGTCTTTAAGTGTGCAAGGTATGGAGACTGATGGAAGGTAGACAGAGATACTACCAGAACCCACAAGGCAATGACAGGTGATGCTGGGTAATATCAGGAAGTAGTGCAGGATGCACTGTGGAGGAGCCAACTCAGATCACAGCAGGAGTAGATAGACAGGAAACAGGAAGGAAGGTTGTAACCACAAGGGAACCTTCAGGTAACCAGTACAATAAACAAGACAGACAGGAAGGTACATTTACCAATCCAATCACTACTAAAAGTGATGGCAAATGGCCACACAGAAATAACAATACTGGACAAAACAGAAACGGGCTTTATCAATAGCAACCGCAGCTATTGTGATGTCCACAAGGCAGGACTGGAAGGAGCATCTCAGTCACAACAACCGCAGTGAAGGCGACGTCCAGAAAGGCAGCACTAGAAGGAGCATTACCAATAGCAACCACAGCTATTGTAACATCCACACAGCAGGACTGGAAGGAGCGCATGTCAGTCACAACCGAAGTGATGGCGATGTCCAGACAGGCAAGACTAGAAGAAGAGTAACCAATAGCAACCGCAGCTATTGTAATGTCCACACAGCAGGACTGAAAGGAGCATCTGCCAATCACAACTGCAGTGATGCCGATGTCCAGACAGGCAGGACTAGAAGAAGCATTACCAATAGCAACTGCAGCTATGGTAGCATCCACACAGCAGGACTGGAAGGAGCGTCTGCCAATCATAACCGCAGTGATGGCGATGGCCAGGCAGGCTTGACTGATAAGGCTGGAGAAAATACTGTTATCCGCCACTGCAGGAATAGCACATGTTTATTCATGAACAATGCAAGGTAACAAACAGTAATCAGACAAGACCCCATAGTAAAGCTATGGCGTAAGCTGATCACTATGACCGGCAAAGTGATTAAGCAGGAAGAGGCTTTTATATGGACATCCACCAATGAGCGCACCCATGCATATTCTAACACAGCTGAATGGTAATTACTTAACCCTGCACTACTCTGATTGAAGACTGCAGGCTGATTGCAGATGGCACTCAGTGCAAATGCATGCAAAGAGTGTATCAGCAGGCATGCAGGGAATTTGAACTGTCTGGCTGCAGTATAGCTGCAACAAAACAGAAGATGCCCCAGGTGAGATCGTGACAGTAAGTTGGTCCTTATTTATATCCTCTATCGATCTGTCGTCATACTACTTAAACCACTTGACCACTGAGGGGTTTTACCCCTTTAGGACCAGAGCAATTTTCACCTGTCAGCGCTCCTCCCATTCCTTCGCCAATAACTTATTGACAACTAATCACAACGACATGATCTATATCTTGCTTTTTTCTTCACCAATTATGGCCCATACTCACGGGCAACTTTTTGGGCCTGTCGCCAGCACACGTGAGTGTGTGGACGACAGGCCGGCGACAGCTCCTCGCCAGGTTCCTCCGCGTAAACACGCGGAAAAGGGACCAGCGGCGCGACGGAAGCTGTCACCGACGTTCCTCCTCCCCCCGCCGGAAGCTCCGTATTCCTCAATGGAGGTTGCTGTCGCTAGTCCGCGTACTCACGCGGACTAGCGACAGTTGCGGCAGAATTGCGGCGGCAACTGTCGCCAGGCGATTGAGCAGTTCAATCGCCTGACGACATCAGCGACGAGCGACAGTTCGGGGTGTGCGCCCGTGCAACGGCGCATACTCACGGGCGACCTGTCGCCGCAACACGCGCGCGCCGCGTGTTGCGGCGACAATTGTAGCCCGTGAGTATGGGCCATTAGGCTTTCTTTGGGTGGTACATTATGCTAGGAATTATTTTATTGTAAACACATTTTAATTGGAATAATAAGAAAAAAAATTAAAAAATTATTTCTCAGTTTTTGGTCATTATAGTGTTAAAATAAAACCTTATACTGTTTATAAAACCCATCCATTTTATTTGCCCATTTGTCCCGGTTTTTAACATTTTTCCTTAGTACAATGAATGGCGCTAATATTTTATTTGGAAATAAAGGTGCATTTTTTCAGTTTTGCGTTCATCACTATTTATAAGCCCGCAAATTAAAAATTACACTAATACTGTATACCCCCTTGACATACCTATTTAAAAAGTTCAGTCCCTAAGACAACTAGTATTTTTATAATGTAAATGTTATATATATATATATATATATATATATATATATATATATATATATATATATATATATTTATTTATTTATTTTTTTGTTTGGGTACTATGGGGGAGTGTGGAAGGGAAATAGTTAACTTTAGGGGTAAATGTAGTATTTTTATTAAATCATATTTTGCCACAAGATGTCATTATTTCCGGTTTACGTACGTAAGGACGTGAATCGGAAATGTGTAACAGCCGAAAGATATTGTACAATGACACAGGCATCTAATAGATGCCAGCTTTTATTGATTCGGGGACTTAGATTTATGATTGGAAACTGCGTTCCCATTCATTACTGTCTCCGCTAGCCGGCTGTAATGGTAGCGCAGCCGCCCGCTCCCATTGACTAACTTTCGTGGCTCTGGGGCTTCAGGTGAAGTTTCCCAGGGCGTGATTATACTGCACTTGGTGCAGTAAGTAGTTAATTAACACCAGGAAAATAAAGATGGTCATACACCAGCATATGGCCACCAGATTTGACCAACAGTTAGAGAGGGATTTATTACTGCCACACATTGCAAATACTGTAGATTTTTAATACATTTCACCTATAAATCTATTAAAAATCTCTGGAACTGTGCCATCTTCACACTGCAGGGCCGACTAGAAGGTCTATGCATATGACCGTGTTGGTGCGCTCTGCTGCAGGGTCATATGTTTGTGGTTTTGTGCATTGCGGTGTGGTGGGGGCGGGGCATCACACCACAAACGTGTATTTCATGTGTAAAATTGGCCTGATTTCACAATAACGGTAGAATTACTCTGTATAGTGGACCTGAACTCTTGCACAGGACAGAAAGAAAACATAGAGAAATGCACCCTGTACGTATTTAGAGAGTTTAGCCTGGCTAATTCCCACTCATCTGTGTCTAATCACAAGTTGTAATTTGATCTCTCACATGTGTCAGCTGGCTGCCACTGCAGATAAGCTAATTGGTATACACAGGATGTTAACAATATGTGTGCTTCCATGAAAGCAGTAAGTAGATACATTTCAGATTTATTACAGGATTTATATAAGCTGTAACAAAGAAATGTTTTTCTTTAAAGTTTATTATGCTCTTGCATATCTTTTAGAGCAGAGCGGATGTTGGAGTTCAGGTCTGCTTTAAATAGTCCGAACATTTGTATAGCGCTTTTCTCCTGTCGGACTCAAAGCGCTCAAGAGCTGCAGCCACTGGGACGCGCTCAAGAGGCCACCCTGCAGTGTTAGGGAGTCTTGCCTTGAACTCCTTACTGAGTAGGTACAGACCCTAGCCAGGATTTGAACCCTGGTCTCCCAAGTCAAAGGCGGTGCCCTTAACCAGTACACTATCCAGCCACTACCTCTTTAAATTCCACTAAGCCTGACTGAGCAATCGTAGAAAAACAGGCTTTGTGAAAAGTATTCCGTAAAGATAGCTATGTCACAGAAGCGATCATTAGTTGCTACTGAAATTTCACTGCATCATTCAATGTGCCTTTAATAATCTGCATACAGACTGCATATACTGTATATACCGTACTACAACCAAATGATACTAGCTTGTGGTAGCTATTGTTTATTTACTGTACAAAGTAGTGAAGGATTGTTACAAAAAAAATCGTCATGATATATTTCTGGAAACCTAAAGAGTGTAATTGTGTCCATCCTCGCGGTATTACTAAATTTAGAACTTTCTATTGTGCTCAAGACTCTTAAACCGTGTCATTCCATCCCATGTGTCTTTTTGTGTGAAACCACAAAAAAACAATATGTAATTGTTCTGGTGCAAGCATGTAATTTTAGCTCCTGCTAGCAGCGCAACTTCAGCGAGATCGTTCTTCTGTTGCAGTCACTTAGTCTGCACTGTGCTGCTCTCCTATGTGAACCAGCTGGCTCTTCAATCATGGGCCTGGTGCCTGGAAGGCCTAGCCAAAAATGATGCAAGTTTATCTCAGCTGCACAGCCGGCACTGATAAACTTTCAAAGCAAAAGCCAAGTTTTGTGGAAGCTCACATTACTGCTGGCTGTGTCATTGTCTACGCAGACCATGTTTATCTCTATCTCTATCGTATTTGTGATTACTCAATAAACAAGTGCCCTTTATTGAGAAAAAAATGTATTTTGTCTAGCAGGAACCATCATTTATATGGGGAAGCTGGGTGTAATAGCTCTACGGAACCACACTTGTTCAGGTAGAACTATGGTTTGTAAATCAAACTGTTCTTTAAACAATTAATTATCTATATCAATGATGCCCAACTCTGGTCCTCGAGTGCCATATCCTTGCCGGTGTTTAGGATGGACAGAGAAATGGAGAGATGTGTTCTACTTGATGAACCACACCTTCCCTGGTTCAGTCCCATCTATTAATTTGAGCTGTGCCAAAAATGTGTAAGGACATCGGCCCTCAAGGACTGGAGTTGGGCACCATTGATATAGTCATTCACACATTTAATCTCTGATTTTTTTCCTACCTCAGTGAACATCAGCACATAGCCCAAGGTTTAAAAAGCTTGTGGAGGTAGGTCCTTAAAGAGGAACTCCACTGAAAATAATGTAATAAAAAAGTGCTTCATTTTTACCATAATTATGTATAAATGATTTAGTCAGTGTTTGCTCATTGTAAAATCTTTCCTCTCCCAGATTCACATTCTGACATGTATTACATGGTGACATTGTTACTGAGGGCATGTTATGTAGCTGTTTCTAGCTGTTCTGGCTGTTAGACAGCTCTAAACAGCCATTTCCTGTCTGTGAACATTGTTACATTGTGGCAGTTTGCCAGGAGTACCGCGGTATTCAGAGCCTCTAGTGGGAGTGGTTTCAGCACAAAATCAGTCACACAGCGCCCCCTGATGGTCTGTTTGTGAAAATCATTCTATTTCTCATGTAAAAGGGGGTATCAGCTACTGATTGGGATAAAGTTCAATTCTTGGTTGGAGTTTCTCTTTAAGGTGACTTATTGTGAGGTGTGGGAGTCTCCTTAACCTTTTGGGAACCGAGTGTAGTAAATCCTCGTGGCTGTCTAAGCCTGATGTGGTGTAGGATTTATGCCACCTGCCATTTCCGCTCCTGACGCAATTGTGCGCACCCGAGAGGGGAGATTAAGCATTGTCATTGCGATTGGCTCCTGATCACTTGATCACTACGATCGCCGGCAGTGATCACTGTTGGCAGCGGCGGTCTGAGGGGAGGAAGAGGACGGGTACTCACCTTTCTGACATTCCCCCGGCGATCATCGCTCCCCTCTGCTCTGGCCGGCATCCCCACTCGTTCTGCGTTAAGTGTCGGGTCCCGGCTTGATGAGGTCATCAAGCCGTGACCTGGAACTTAACGGCAGTGTGAACAAGGATGCCGGCCAGAGCAGAGGGGGCTAGAGCTGCTCATTGTTGGAGCCTGGGAGGTGAGTAAAGGCTGCTACGGGGACACCTGGCCACACTGGGGACACCATGCCCAGCTAGCCATACTAGGGATCCAGCTGCCTGACCACCCCCAAATGTGCCCCCCCCCCCCCATTTAAAATGGCCTGGTCCTTAAAAGGGGTTAGGCAGCCGGTCCCCAAAGGGTTCAATTAAATCTGTAGCAATGCTGAAAAAAACAGATACATACTCACCTATGTAGAGGGAAGGCTCTGGATCCCATAGAGCTTTCCTGGCCCTCAGTCCCCCGCTATCCCCTTTGGGATTCCACGGAAGGCTTTGGAACCACTTGTGTCCTGTGTGCTTCTGAAGACGGGTGTATCCCTACTGTGTATGCGCAAGCCCAGACTCCCATGTGCGCAGTATTGACCCGCTCTTCTTCAAAAGTACTTGTGTCACAAGGACTCCACAAGGCGTATTCAACCAGTTGGTTGATTAAAATCGACAGGGAGGACAGCAGTGGACTGGGGGGATGGAGAGAGGACTGGGGAGGTTCTATGGTATCCAGAGCCGTCTCTCTACATAGGTGAGTATCTAAATCCTTGTTTTCAGCAACACTTCAGTATTGTTTTAAGTAATAAAGAGACCTCTAGAAATTCTCCCTCTCAGGTAAATAGATGAAGCCTTGTTCCCATTGCGTTCCGTTCATGTGGCTGTCCGCGTTTTGTAATTTTTTGTAATTTTTTTTTTAGAATTCTGTGTGTTGGCGGTTTTTATTAAGTGCTTTTCTAAGTGCTTTTGCAGTGCGATTACGTTTTTCACTTCGTGACGTTAAAAGAATAAATACAATGTATTTATGCTTAAAAACGCTCATCTAATCGCTGCACAAAGCGATTTTGTGAGCGTTTTGCTTTTTCCTATACCTTCCATTGTGGAAAAATGGCCCATGCCCCGCTTTTCTGAGCGGATCAGAAATGAACCGCTTAGATGTGAACTTTCTCATAGAGAATCAGTGCACAAGCGCTTTCAGGGCGATTTTGAAAATCGCCAGTGCTTAAAAAATGTCAAAAACGCCCCTAGTGTGAACGAGCCCTAAAAGAGGTAATTTTTTACCTGCTACATATTTATAACAAGGTATACTGGTATTATCCACATTTCCTTTGCTTTGGAATACTTCCACACTTCCGGAGGCCGGCCTTGGGGGGAATTGTGGTGGAATGTACCATATTTGACCCCCTGCCTATTTACAACAAAGAATTAAAACTTAAACATTTTTTAATTAAAAACTGACAGTAATTGTTTTATTAAACTTAATAGAAAAATCTCTTTTCCATCTCAGAAAGAAGGGATTCTATAGGTCAGTGTATAGGAGAATAGTTAACCCTAGAAGAAATTGAACCCTGCTTTTGCTAGAGTTCATTGTACTGTAGCAGCCCCAGTGAGAAGCATCTTTGATCATTGGTCCTATGCAGTGGCGTAGCTAAAGAGCTGTGGGCCCCGATGCAAGTTTTACAATGGGGCCCCCAAAGCACTCTATACATAACAATTGATACGGCGCACCAAAACCTGCCAATGGCAACTACAGTGTCAGAGATGCAAGAAGGAGATGGGGAACAGTTTGTTAATGATTACTACTATTCAAAGTATCTATAGAAGTGATTATTATGAGCACAGGACCAATAGAGAGCTAATACTGTAGTTGAGGGAGGGCCCTTCGGGGCCCCTCTGGTCCAAGGGCCCCGATGCGGTCGCTACCTCTGCACCCCCTATTGCTACACCCCTGGTCCTATGGTCTGACCACTTGGAATCCTCCTCAGGAAAGATTCTCATCTGATTCTCAACCAGAGCACCAAAAAAAGAGTTCATCCAAGAAAATTTAAAAATTCTGTGCTGATGCTCAGTTACTACTGCAACGGAGTTCAATGGTGTATGGTGGTGTACAGCAGTGCTGTGTGCTGTGACTGTAGCCCTGTAGGGACAATCATACGATGGGCGGGTCTTAAAGAGAAACTTCGACCAAGAATTGAACTTTATCCCAATCAGTAGCTGATACCCCCTTTTACATGAGAAATCTATTCCTTTTCACAAACAGACTATCAGGGGGAGCTGTATGACTGATATTGTGGTGAAGCCCCTCCCACAAGAAACTCTGAGGACCAAGGTACTCCTGGCAGTTTCCTGTCTGTGAACCTTGTTGCATTGTGGGAAATAGCTGTTTACAGCTGTTTCCAACTGCCAAAAAAGCATGCGGCAGCTACATCACCTGCCAACAGTAAAAATGTCACCATGTGTTAAATTTCAGAATGTAAATCAGGGATTTAAAAGATTTTTACAATGGGCAAACACTGACTAAATCATTTATACATAATTGTAAAAATGAAGCACTTTTTTATTACATTATTTTCGCTGGAGTTCCTCTTTAAGCAATATATCAAAAGAAAAGAAGGATGAAGTACAGAGGAAAAGAAAAACAGAAGAATAGAAGAAAAAAAGGGAAAGAAAAAAGTTTACTGATGAAAGTGCCAGAGGAAGATAGAAGTATACGGAATATGCTGTCACAGGATTTGAGAATATAAAAGAAGAAAGAAGGTTATAGTAGAGAAGACAGAAGTATACAAATAAAAAAAGAAGCGTTCAAATACAGTACAAAAATATTTTTTATTAGTATTTCAAAAGTTCGTTTGGTTAGGGGTTGCTTTTTATACTCCAACCCTCCGATCCTTGTTTTACAATCCTCACAGGCTACCACAGTTTCAAGACTCATGTTGTCATGTTTTTACTTTATTTAATTTGCACTGTATTCACAGTACCTTATGTTGTAAACAGCAATATATTTCATGGTTCATTACTGTAAATGTAATGTCACTCTGGTACTATGTTAAAACCAATAAAAATTATTGAAATACAAAAGTTCGTTTGTGACCTATAAACATTTTCTTTTAACTCTGTTAGATAGGTAGGTAGGTGGTTACAAATGACCTCCTTTAACCATTTAGGTGGGGGGCAGACATCTGGGGGCATGCCTGGCCCTAGACTTTTTGTCGCCTGAGGCAATCTTTAAAGAAATTGCCGCCCCCCCCCCAAACCGTGGGTGTGGGGGGCCGCCCGAGTTGGAGGGGATAGCGGGCAGGAAGGGGGTATTGGGCCTAGCGGCGGGGAGGGGGGTCGGACCCCCCCTCCCTCGCCTGGGTCCCCCGTCCTCCGCTCCCCTCCAGCTTTAAAAAGTTACGTTGCTGCCTGCGGCTATTGTAAGAGACAACGGGCGGGGATCACTCACCTCTTCCTCGCTCCAGCCTGCGCTCCACTGACGTCACTTCCTGCTACGCCGCCCAGGAAGTGACGTCAGTGGAGCGCACGCTGGAACAAGGAAGAGGTGAGTGATCCCCGCCCGTTGCCTCTTACAATAGCCGCAGGCAGCAACGTAACTTTTTAAAGCTGGAGGGGAGCAGAGGACGGGGGACCCAGGCGAGGGAGGGCAAGGGAGCCGCTAGGCCCAATACCCCCTTCCTGCCCGCTATCCCCTCCAGCTCGGGCGGCCCCCCACACCCACGGACGGGCGGGTGCTGACCCCACAGAAGTGCCGCCTGAGGCAAAAGTTTCACCCCGCCTCATGGGCATTATCCCATTATTATTAAAGGAGACTCCCAGACTCTACGATAAGTGCCTTCAAGGACCAAGCTACACATACTTGGGGAACTTACCTTCTCGTTCTTGACATGGAAAAGTTGGTTTGAAAGAGAGAGGAAAGATCTTTGTTTTTCCTTGGTAAGTCCTGAAAATATATTTTATAGTTCAAATTAAAAAACGGAACAAGAGAAGAATTCACAAGGTATGTTTTGTGAATCAACCTCTAAAAGAGCTAACTCAATGGTGCAGTACAAAGGGTCATCTTTAAACATATATGACTGCCACTCCTCCTCCCGCTGCTACTAATAAAAATACTAGTAGCAATAGTCACTTTAACATTCAGACACAGAAAACCCTGCAACTCCGCCCCAGCTCACCTACTGCACTGGCCACAGGCCTTTGTGGCCTCCCCTTAATTAAGGAATGTCTAACTCCAGTCCTCAAGGGCAGAGGTCAGGGCCGGCTCTAAACTTTTTGCCCCTCCCCCCACACACACACACAAATTGGAATGATCGCACGGCACCTGAAATTGGAATTTGCACCGCACGTTATAGCTGCGGTGAGCCAAAAAAAAAATCCTCAGTATAGGCAGCCAGGAATAGGTGTCCCCAGTATTGGTAGTTAGGTACAGTTTCCCCCAGTATAGGTTAGCCAGGTACAGTTGCACCCAGTATAGGTTAGCCAGGTACAGTTGCCCCAGTATAGGTTGCCCAGGCACTCTCTTCACTTCCTGTTTCTGCCTGGTGCTGTCCCCAGACTTCTTCCGCCTGAGGAAGTCTCCTCACTTGGCATCATGGGCGGACCGGGCCTGACAGAGGTTCTCACACATTTTTGGCGCAGCTCAAATTAATTGATAGAACTATATCAAGAAAAGTGTGGTTCATCAAGTAGGGCACATTTCTTAGTCCATCCTAAACTTGGTCTTTGAGAACTGAAGTCGACACTTGTGCCTTAAAGGAAATCTAAAGTCAAATTAAAAAAATCAATTTAACTTACCTGGGGCTTCTTGCAGCCCTCTGGAGTCATCCTGTGCTCAGGCTGTTGTTTGAAAACCCTCCGACCAGCAGTGACGACCTCCGCAAACCTGGCCGGCCATGCTCCTCCTCGTTGCGTTACCATTGCCGGCATAGTTATCGGTACTGCCCATGCACAAAGCAATCACGATGCATGTGGTTTGGGGCAATAGCCTTGAACTGGCAGCACCCAACCAGCTTTCAGGTGGTCACTCCTGCTCACTGGAGAATCATGGAAGGACATCACGGGCACAGGATGACTCCAGGGGGCTGCAAGAAGCCCCAGGTAAATACAAACTGTTTTTTATTTGGCTTTAGTAACCCTTTAATTCCAGCCCAGGCTGTTAATCTACTTTACCACTGACAAACTACCCAACTTCATGGCAGTTATTATAGTAAGACTGTTGTGACTTACTTATTTCCACTTAGCAAATACTCTAACCATCATGTTCTCTTGAGTATCTATGTCAGGGGTGCCCACACTTTTTCGGCTCGCGAGCTACTTTAAAATTCGCCGAGGCCAGGAGATCTACCAGCGTTTCAAATGCTAAGCTTAGCGCCCCCCCCCCCCCCCCGCGCACAGGTTAGCCAGGTATACTGTATGTGCTCGCAGCATAGGGTAGCCAGGTATAGGTGCCCGCAGCATAGGGTAGCCGGGTATAGGTGCCCACAGCATAGGGTAGCCGGGTATAGGTGCCCACAGCATAGGGTAGCCGGGTATAGGTGCCCACAGCATAGGGTAGCCAGGTATAGGTGCCCTCAGCATAGGGTAGCTGGGTATAGGTGCCCACAGCATAGGGTAGCCAGGTATAGGTGCCCGCAGCATAGGGTAGCCGGGTATATGTGCCCACAGCATAGGGTACCCGGGTATAGGAGCCCCCAGTATAGGATAGCCGGGTAATTGTGCCCGCAGTATAGGGTAGCCAGGTATAGTTGCCCCCAGTATAGGATAGCTGGATATATGTGCCCACAGCATAGGGTACCCGGGTATAGGAGCCCCCAGCATAGGATAGCCGGGTATATGTGCCCGCAGTATAGGGTAGCCAGGTATAGTTGCCCCCAGTATAGGATAGCTGGATATATGTGCCCACAGCATAGGGTACCCGGGTATAGGAGCCCCCAGTATAGGATAGCCGGGTATATGTGCCCGCAGTATAGGGTAGCCAGGTATATGTGCCTGCAGTATAGGGTAGCCAGGTATAAGTGCCTGCAGTATAGGGTAGCCAGGTATATGTGCCTGCAGTATAGGGTAGCCAGGTATATGTGCCTGCAGTATAGGGTAGCCAGGTATAAGTGCCTGAAGTTTACGTGGTAGTACCTCAATCAGGTGGCTGAGGATTCAGGGCAGCGTGCCAGTAAAGTGCCCTCCGGCGACCGCGGGTCCAACAGCGCTCTGGTGGGCTAAGGGGCAGCATGCTAGTTACATGCCTTCCGGCGGCTGTGGTTCCAGGAGTGCTCTCTGTCTCTGCTCTGGCGGGCTAAGGGGCGGCGGGCAGCGTGTGACGAGCGTGAAACGTGCCCGGCGCCGCCCCCAGCCCTGACGTCATAGCCGCACGGCCTCTCTCCTCCCTCTCTCCTTCCTGCCTCCTTATTGGCCAGCGGCGGCAGCAAAATGTGATAAGACGCGGCCTCTCTCCTCCCTCTCTCCTTCCTGCCTCCTTATTGGCCAGCGGCGGCAGCAAAATGTGATAAGACGCGGCCACGTTCTATAGCTAGCTACCGGCCGCAACATTTAATGAGACGCGGCCATGAGGCCGCGATCTACCGAGAAGGCGGTCGCGATCTACCGGTACATCGCGATCGACCTATTGGGCAGCCCTGATCTATGTTGTATATTGTAGTAAGGGAACTTTAAGTTTGTTCCATCTGAATTAATTATTATCCTTATCCTGTCAGTATCACATTCAGCCATTAGTTACTTTTCTCTGATACAACTATCTGAAAGACATTATTGCTCTATGCAGCTCCAGTTACCATGGCAACAAATGGAACATAAGAAATTTAAAGACTACCTGCCAACTACATGCAAAGGCACAATCAACAGATAACTGGGCATAAAGTATAACTAAACAGGAACTGTCTCACAGTGGTATTGTTTATTCTATATTTACCTTTTTTATTTTGTACACAGCTAAATGGAGTGTAGCATCTGTTTGATAGCTGTAAATATTGATGAATGGCAGCATCAGTGTAAACATCTAATTAAGTGAAAAGTGAAAACTCTTCAGAGGGTTTTTCAGAAATGTCCTATTCCTATTTATTTATAATTCTAAGTGAGGAAAGATGCTATGAAGTATGACATGGCTGTGGATCAACTGATCTACCTGATGAAAAAAAAAATGCTACTGACTTTTTTCTCTCTGAAGGAAACAAAATTGCTAATTATCTGAAGCACATGTTCCCCGAGCACAGCAATTGCCCCATTAATGGGCAGATCTCATAGACATTACGTCAGGACATGGGGAGGGACATACTAATCATACAGCCAGCTAAGCAGTGAAAATGGGCACACAGCGTGCCTGTTTATTTGCCCACAATGTAATTACCAGCTATGTCAGTACCAAGAGGGTAATTTGTTTGACTATATAGCTTAATTGACCCCAGTTTGTGTGCCTCCCGTGCCTCCAAAATTATCAGGGTGGTTT
Source organism: Hyperolius riggenbachi (assembly GCF_040937935.1). Lineage (NCBI taxonomy): Eukaryota > Metazoa > Chordata > Amphibia > Anura > Hyperoliidae > Hyperolius > Hyperolius riggenbachi. The sequence goes on from NC_090649.1 coordinate 191,064,859, forward strand.
GGAACTTTTTTGTGATTATCAGATGTTCTTAAAAAATTTTTAACTGATGAATTTGGAAATTCCCCACAGCTTGTGACAGTCATTGTGTCACAAGCTATGGCATGACAATCCTGTACATTAAGATTACATCATTTAAAGATACTTGTTCAGCAAAAAAACAAAAAAGAAAGTTAAATCACTCCTTGTATGAAACGCAGCATATTTTAGCAAAGTCTTGGCCAGTTACAAGTACCAGTACGTGACACACTTGTCCCCCAGCTGTTAAATTATGCCAAAAAAATATGTATACAATCTAACGATCAGCTACATCACAGCATGTTCACCTGAGATATACATGCAGTGTATATATATATATATATATATATATATATATATATATATATATATATATATATATATATTATATATATATCATCTAGAAAGTAACAGCACTTTCAATTAATGAATAAAACAAACATTTTAATTTTTTTTAGATACATGTTATCTTCTGATTGACATCTGGAACGTACACATTAACTAAAGTGATCGATTTGCCAGCCGGCATGTCTATTATTATAGTGTATCGTCCCCAAGAGTCTTGGATAGATCACATAACCTGCAGAGGGACTCGTTTTTAACATTTCCAACCCTACATTTTTTGAGGACCAGAATATAGTTTAATTTAGAGTTATGGAAGGTCTTGCCTTCAAAATTTGGTTTCCTAGACCATAGCTATGTCAACTTCCAGCCTCCATAAATCCTTTGAGAAGGGCAAAGGTGTATTTAACCCCTTGGAGTTAATAGTAAAAAAACCTAACCATTCTCTTGATATGTATCAGTTGTGTACAAAATAACTAGAGACCAACATGACCCATCCTGAACAGAAAAAAAAACTATTAATAATACAAAAACCTAATATATCCCAAGAAAACCAGTAAAAACTACGTGGTTACATTTAGTGGCAGAACAAAAGAACTGCCAAAGTGAAGGTGCCCAACGTACCCCAAACCACCAGAATGGATTGGTGCCAAAACTGGGAAGCCTCCTGAGACATAGTTACATAGTTATAGGGGTTGAAAAAAGGCATATGTCCATTGAGTTCAACCACAAAACAAAGTACAACCCCAGCCTGCTCCCCCACATATCCCTGTTAATCCAGAGGAAGGAGAGGAAGGCGAAAAAACCCTTATACCATATACCAGGTATCCAAGTGATCACTTTGAGTTAAAAAGCTTACGATAACCTCACTGTAGACCAGTTCTTTCATCCCTCCTTTGATGTCATGTTTCCATCAGCATAACCGATAATTAAAAAGTAGCGGACTATCTACGTAAGGAAAAAGTATAGATATATATGACCTGGGACATCAGACGTTAGAGGATTAGAAGGCATAGATGTCAAAGGCAATCCTCCAGGAACAGGGAAGAGTATTGCACCCCCAGTGTCCTCCTACAAAACTAAGTAGCATATATAAGATCATGAGGACATGGTAACAAAAAGCAAGAAAGGAACCAAACCATTTAAGGCAGTTCAGCTTGATTGGACTTCCATGGGCTTTCAATTCTGTTGTGCATGAAGAGGCTATGTAGTGGGAGTTTGGTCCACTCAGAAATGTTTCGAACTTTGCGTGGAGGTGATGCCGCTGGGGAATATTTCCTTGGAGATGAAGGAAGGTAGCAATAATTCCAGCGGCTTAAAAGGGCACTATGGCGAAAAATTTTAAAATTTAAAATATGTGCAAACATAAACAAATAAGAAGTACGGGTTTTCCTACGCAGTACAGTCCTGATGACGTCAGCGCTACCACCAGGGCCGGCCTTTGACCTGAGCGACCGGTGCGATCGCTCAGGGCGCCGGCTTCCAGGGGGCGCTCCTGCCGCCTGGCCGCATGTGTTTTAATTTGGAAGCTGCGCCCCGGCTGTGTCCATCTCGCTCCGCCCCCCCGGTGCCGCTGCTGGGGGTGATAAGGGGCAAACATGAATAATGCCCGTGCAGCCACCGTGATGGAGGGGGGAGCCGCGGGGAGGGCAGCCGTCCTCTCCCTCCCTCCTCTCCGGGCGCTCTCCGGGCGCTCTCCGTGCTCCCCCCTGCAGCAGAGAGAACAACTCACCTCCCTGGTTTCGATCGCCGGCGCCTCTCACTTGCCGCTGGTCTCCTCTTGTACATTGTCACTGATACACACTAAACTTCCTGCTTAACAGGAAGTTTAGTGTGCATCAGTAACTATGTACAAGAGGAGACCAGCGGCAAGTGAGACACCGTGAGAGGCGCCGGCGATCGGAACCAGGGCAGGGAGGTGAGTTGATCTCTCTGGCTCTGCTGCAGTCTGCATCGGAGGGGGGAGCACGGAGGGTGGCCCGGAGAGGAAGGGAGGGAGAGGTCGGGCTGCCCTCCCCGCGGCTCCCCCTCCAGTATGAGGGGAGGGGGGGGCACCTACCTACCTACCTACCTAATCTATACTGGGGGCACCTACCTATCTAACCTATACTGGGGGTGCAGCTACCTATCTAATCTATACTGGGGGCAGCTACCTATCTAATCTATACTGGGGGCAGCTACCTATCTAACCTATACTGTAGGCAGATCCCCCCTTTAGTGTATATAGGCTTAGGCTACTAGTCTTACAGTCGCAGATCCCCTTTTAGTGTATTTAGGCAGCAGATCCCCCCCCCCCCATTAGTGTATGTGTGTGGTGCGCTCACACGTGAAGAGAATGAATTTGGGGGGGCACCAATATCTGGTTACGCTCAGGGCGCTGTGAAACCTAAGGCCGGCCCTGGCTACCACGTGACCCGCGCGGTGCAGCGCACAAGAAACTGTCCCGGAAAGCCAACCTGGCGAGGTCGGCATCTGCAGCGGAGGAGACCAGGAGCCACCGGAGCTGTGGTGAGGGCACAGGATGGCTGCCAGGGGCTGGAGGAAGCCCCAGGTAAGTGGATTTTTGTTTTGTGTTTTGCCGGGACGTATCCTTTAAGGGACCAGAGACTTCTAGCACGCAAGTGGTTAATAAATGTTCTGCATGATTTGGGGCACCTTTTTGTTTCGTGTTTCAAGGGGCACTATGGCGAAAAATTGTAAAATGTAAAATATGTGCAAACATATACAAATAAGTACAGACTAACCAGCAAGCTCATGGTGACCCAGAACTCATTGGAGTGTGTAAGGGACTACAATGGTCCTATGGTTAATTTGCATATATTCAGCAGTGGTGCTCTGGGAGACATCTCGAGCTCACTCCAACCTGAATTTTCGCAAATTCTTTCTGTTTTAGGAAAGCAAACTTTTGTTTTTGTTTTTATATACAAATAAGAAGTACATTTTTTTCAGAGTAAAATGAGCCAAAATTTACTTTTTTCCTATGTTGTTGTCACTTACAGTAGGTAGTAGAAATCTGTTTTGGACTAGTCCATCTCTTCATGGGGGATTCTCAGGGATTTTTTTTATTTTCAAAAGCACTTAGTGAATGGCAGTTGCTCTGTCCAACTGCCAAAAAAACTGTGTAGTGAGCAGGGAAGCTGGCCAGCATCATTGTTTAAATCCTTTTTTAGGGAATATCTTTATAAAGAATAAAAGCCTTGCTGAGAATCCCCTATGAAGAGATGAACTAGTCCAACACCTGACCTTCTGTCAGATTTCTACCACCTACTGTAAGTGACAGCAACATAGTAGAAAAATAATTAATATAATCATTTTACTCTGGAAAAAACATACTTCTTATTTGTCTATGTTTGCACATATTTAAAATGTTTTAATTTTTCGCCAGTGCCCCTTTAAGGAACATGAGGCATCATCAAAGTCAGAGAGAGTATGAGAAGTCCCCAGTTTAGTGAAAATCAGTTGAAATGGAAAGCCCCACTTGTATGTTATCTTTGCATCATGTAGAAAGTGAGTGACAGGCCTAAGGACTTGATGTTTGCTAATGTAATGAGAGAAAGATCATTAGATAGACACAGAGTCTCCATTAAATGTGAGCAAGGGGACATTCCACATCGCCTTAAAGTACAACTGAAGCAAAAGGGATATAGACCGGCAGGGCTGCTAGGCAACTAGTATTCATTAAAAGGAAATAAATATTGCAGCCTCCAAATTCTGCTCACTATTTTTCTTTCCTTGGCTTCAATGTAATGTAATTGTATTACAATATGTTTGGGTCTGCCCACCTGCTGTCGCTGTTCCCCACGGGCCCTATGTGCTTTTTTGTCCATTCTCCATAACTCCTCTGGAAAATCCGGCACAATTGCCTTAAATAAATCCAGCAGGTAGGAATTCAGCTGATCATTAGTAACCTGCAACCTGCAGAAACACCCTTAACTCTGATGTTCTGCAATAATTGTGTAATCTAATAACCTGGCGTTCCACTTTAATTGGGACTACTTTATATGGCTCATTTACATAAGTAGATATGACTCAGAGAAATACAGGCAAGCTGGAATAAGATCACAGATCTGTTACAATGAGTGTTGGATTGTAAAAATGTATGAATGTACTTAAATGGATCTGTGCAAAGATACAGATGGATTATGTTATATCCGCTATAAAGGCTACAGCTGCTTTCCTGTAAGGCACTCTCATCCTTGCTCTTTGTGTGTGCTCAGAATGTGGAAGTGACAGAAAATCTTGCCAGCAGTTGAGATGTCACATGCTGGCCTCAGGCTCACTGTACTGACGTGCTGCATTGCATGACAGACATGTGGAACACACTGCAAGACGTGTACGCGTGCTTTGTGCGAAACACTCACTGGAAAATGACCTGCAGACTAACTCTGGGCGTGGAAGCCAGCGTCTTAAATAGATTTCTTCAAAATACATTTTATGTACGGTAGCACGTAAAAATAAAAAAAATGCATAAATTATCAATGGTAATATAAAAGCAAACTTCTCATCACTGCTCATTATGCAAATGTGTATATGAACATTAGGGCCAGAGTGTTGCATTAGGTTTATTATGTTCCCTACTGGGCACGGCAGGCAATGTTGTTGAGAAGATGTGCTATATAGAATTGCTGCATATAGATAAGGCAGCATTAGATTTATGTCACATACACCTCTAGTAACCATGGCAAATTAACACATCCCAAGTCTTGTCCTAAAGGTTTTTTTAATAATTCAACCACAACTGTAATATAATACTATCCTACAAGTTATATATCATTGTGTGTGTATAAAGGGGTTGTATAGAATGTGTTATTGCTTCCTGATTATATTACTAAATGTTATTTTCCTATATTATTTTTTATTTCTGAAGCACATAACACCCAAAATGATGTAGAAAGTCTTTATGGTCTTTCTTTCCGTCTGTGACACTCTCCGTTGTCTACTTTCTAATTGTCTGTCTCATGTATTTACTTGATTATTCCTTATCCTGAGCCTCTGCTGCATCCCTTTTACATGCAGAAGGCAACAGTTGCTAGGACAGCCTACGAAGCCTATACCCATCAAGCAGCCACAGTTCCCAACTGCAACTTCCCCAGGTGCTAAGGAACAACAGATGGAAAACACATGCAGGTACAGATGCCACCATACTGTGACTCCAAGTCCAAGGCCATCATGGACAACTATTAATTTGTGGCCATAGAAGTGGGGTTTTATAAACATTCATCAAACTCCACAATATTCAGGATCTCCATAATCAGACAGTGCTTTCAGACAGCACCATCCCCCCTTCACCATCTCTTGTAAATGGTTGCACATCAATGTCCTTTATGCTAGTGGCAGATCAACGGTTTCCCCTTGGCATGAACATTAGGCAGCTATGCCCCATTTAGTTTGCCAGAGCCACCAGTAACATCCAGATTTCATTCATTTGCTGAAATCAGTTTGGATGCCCAAACAGGTGACATTGCTCATGACAGGTGAATTGTTTTAATTTGTTATAAAAATTACACAAAAAGAAAACATACAGAATGGAAGAGGACAAATTACTGTAGGTATGGTATGAGGGAGGTCGCAAAAACGTAGGTGATCCAGCAAACTCCACCGGATTGTGATGACAGACCAACAAAACCCTATCAGCGAGATGTCTGCCAGGATTTACACCAGTGGTGTGCCTCGGGAATTTGACACACGGTACTGTTTATTTACAGACACCTCAAAGCCCTCCCCCCAAATAAAAACAAAACTAGTTGGGGTGCTGAGCATGTCGTTGAAAACTTTGAGTGGCTTTGGGGGAAAAGGAGTCATCAGGATGTGGACGGGGCTGCTATATAAATACACAATAATAATATGATGGTATATTCGATTTTGACTATGGTAAAGATTAGATTGTGAGCTCCTCTGAGGATAGTCAGAAAGGGGGATATACAAAAGAGGGGGATGCATAGGAGAAAGGGGGGAATAAAGAGGTAGAGGCACAAGACAGAGAGCCTGGTGGAAGAGGAGAAATGGCAGGAAGACCTCTCACCTGGACTGCAGACATCACCAGTGCTGTTTGGCAGGGAAATACTTTTAAAAGAAGCCACTAAAATCAGAAGAGAGGAAAGGATCATAGGGGAAGACAACAGAGTGGGAGGGGGAGCTGGGTAAAGAGATAAGATTACCTGCAATCGAGCTAATCTAAATTGCCTGAAGTTTGCTTCTCTGCTCACTACAGAAGTCGTCTGTCAGCACCTGTATCACTGGCTTCTGCAACAGCAGACTTCCTTGCATTATTAATTACTCTGATCAGGATAAATAATCAGTAGTCTAGGGCACTCTGGTATTACATCAGCCTGTGCACATGGTTACTAATGACAGGAAACTTCTGAAGCACACATCCTGCCACCTATCCCCACTGTCCCAGCTGCAGCACAGCAATCATTCTGTCTACTCACCCTGTTGCTCTGCACATTCACTCACTGCAGGCTGTGTGTAGAGTGCAAGGAGACACATTGCCCATGGTACAGAAAGGGGAGGGGTGCTACATCTAGTGAAGGAAGTAGTACAGTCCTCTGCACTGCTTGCTGCTATCTTACAGAATGTTGCCCAAACTATGAAAAAAGGTCCCAGGTGGAAGAACACAGTGACTGAGCACCACAGTGGCACCCCTAGCCATGGCTACACCCGGTGCTGTGAGCCCCTGCAGCCTTATGGTAGGTACGCCACCGATCCCCCCACCAACTAGGCAGTGCAAAGAAGGTGCTAAATAATCTTACTATTCACTTGGGACAGGGTGAATGCAATCCATGCAAAGTGTAAAAAGGGGCTTAATTTGGCTTTCAGAGAACGTTAGGTATGTTGTGACAGGATAGATTTTCCTGGCCTGATAGCAGTCAGTTTGGGAAATGCAATCCTTGTTTGCCGGAATAACACAGTGTCCTAAGAATAGTCAAAACAATTTGAAGAGTTACTATAATACTTTTCCAAGAAAGAGACCTTGACAAACAGATAATATGTGACCTTAATTGCTACGCAATCTCAAATGGAACATCTGTTACTGGATGGAGAAAATATTGGAGTCAAGGGCCTCATTATTGCCTGAGGATTGCAATGCTCTAAATATTCATTCTTCGGTAGGGCTAACACAGAGACACCCTCTGTGTGTGGCAGGGGTGGAGTCATAGTGCAATCTGGTGGGTAACTGGAGTGAAAATGGGATTGTTGTGAATGTTAGACAGATTGCCTAAGCCTAAGGTATACTTTAACCACTTAATGACAAGCTGACTTATAAAGATGTCCTGCTAGAGCCTCCTATCGGCTCCAGGACGTTTTCATAAGTCAAACAGTGCTGCTGCCGCTATGCACGTGCATTCCCGTGCCAGTTGCGTGCATGTGAAAATAGTGGAAAAAAAACCACCATAGAAAAACTTCACTTTTATTTCCAAATAATATATTGTCACCATACTTTGTATTAGGGACATAATTAAAATCTTGTGATAACCAGGAAAAATAGACAGATAAAATGTGTGGGTTTTATGCACAGTAGCAGTGTTTATATTAAAACTATAGGGGATGAAATTGGAGAAATAGTGTATTTTTTCAGTTTTTCCTTGTTTTTCCCTTTAAAATGCATAGAAAATAAAGTAATTACTGAAAACAAATATCAATCCCAAAAAGCCCAATTGGTGGTGGAAAAAAAACAAGATATAGATCCTTTCATTGTGATTAGTAGTGATTAAGCTATTGGCAAATGAAAGGGATGAGCACTGAAAGGTTAAAATCGCTCTTGTCCGTTTGGGTAAAACCCCTTTGGGGTGAAGTGGTTAAAGGGAACCTTAAGTCAGGGAGAAAAAATGAGTTTAACTTACCTGGGGCTTCCCTCAGCCCCCTGCAGCTGATTGGTGCCCTCGCAGCCCCGCTCCGATGCTACTGGCCTTCTTGCCGCAATAGCAGCATAGGGGATGCTATTGTGGCTGGGAACGTGAAGAATCACTTGCGTTCCCATGCCTGTCGGCCGGTGACGGCGGAACCGGAAGTTGTCGCCGGCGGGTCCAGGAGCATCGGAGCGGGGCTGCGAGGGCACCGATCAGCTGCAGGGGGCTGAGGGAAGCCCCAGGTGAGTTAAACTCATTTTTTCTCCCTGACTTAAGGTTCCCTTTAAAAGTGCATTGGAAACAACCGAAAAACATTGTTTACACTAAATGTCCAAATCCAGAGTTGTCCAAAAGAAAATCATTTATCCATGCTTTACCATGTTTAAAAGGGCACTACAGCAAAAAACTGTAAAAAGTAGTAGTAGAAATCTGACAGAAGTGACAGGTTTTAGACTAGTCCATCTCTTCACAGGGGATTCTCAGCAAGGCTTTTATTCTTTATAAAGATATTCCCAAAAAAGGATTTAAACAATGATGCTGGCCAGCTTCCCTGCTCCCTACACAGTTTTTTGGCAGTTGGACAGAGCAACTGCCATTCACTAAGTGCTTTTGAAATAAATATATCCCTGAGAATCCCCTATAAAGAGATGAACTAGTCCAAAACCTGTCACTTCTGTCAGATTTCTACTACCTACTGTAAGTGACAGCAACATAGGAGGAAAGTACCATAATTTATGGCTCATTTTACTCTGGAAAAAATGTACTTCTTATTTGTATATGTTTGCACATATTTTAATTTTACAGTTTTTCGCTGTAGTGCCCCTTTAACATAGGACTCAACTTACAATCAAATTCAACTTCCAAACAATCTCCTGGAATGGAACCTTTCTGTAAGTGGGGGGCAGCCTGTACAATACTGAGGAAAGGGCCAGTGTGAAATTTGCATTAGGATGGTCTTTGTAGGAGTTTTTCTAGGTTATTTCTTATATTCTTAAAGTGTACGTAAGATGGGGCCACAGCAATAAAATATACATACTTGGGGCTTCCTCCAGCCCCCTCCGGCCTGATCTCTCCCACACAGTCCTCTTCTGACTCCCCGTTCTCCCACAACTGGCCCCAGAAAATCCTCCAGTCGGGCCAATCGGTGCAGCCCGGCCAAACGCGCTTCCCTGTCTCGCTCCCGCTGCTGGGAGTGTTCTGCATTTGGGCAGTAGTATTGTAGTGGCGTGAACGTGGCGGGAGCGCATGCGTGGCGGGGCCACACATGTGCAGTTGGCACTGGACCAAAGGACTTTCCGGGGCCAATTGCAGGCGCACAGGCTGTCAGAAGAGGATGGCGTGGGAGCAATCAGGCCGTAGGGGGCTGGAGGAAGCCCCAAGTATGTAGATTTTATTGCTGTGACCCCATCTCGGGTTCCCTTTAAGTTTTTTATGCAAAAGACAAATCCCTTATACAGTGGCTTGCAAAAGTATTTGGCCCCCTTGAAGATTTCCACATTTTGTCACATTACTGACACAAACATGAATCAATTTTATTGGAATTCCACGTGAAAGACCAATGCAAAGTGGTGTACACATGAGAAGTGGAATGAAAATCATACATAATTCCAAACATTTTTTACAAATCAATAACTGCAAAGTGGGGTGTGCGTAATTATTCAGCCCCTTTGGTCTGAGTGCAGTCAGTTGCCCATAGACATTGCCTGATGAGTGCTAATGACTAAATAGAGTGCACCTGTGTGTAATCTAATGTCAGTACAAATACAGCTGCTCTGTGGCGGCCTCATAGGTTGTCTAAGAGAATCTTGGGAGCAACAACACCATAAAGTCCAAAGAACACACAAGACAGGTCAGTGATAAAGTTATTGAGAAATTTAAAGCAGGCTTAGGCTACAAAAAGATTTCCAAAGCCTTGAACATCCCACGGAGCACTGTTCAAGCGATCATTCAGAAATGGAAGGAGTATGGCACAACTGTAAACCTACCAAGACAAGGCCGTCCACCTAAACTCACAGTCCGAACAAGGAGAGCGCTGATCAGAAATGCAGTCAAGAGGCCCATGGTGACTCTGGACGAGCTGCAGAGATCTACAGCTCAGGTGGGGGAATCTGTCCATAGGACAACTATTAGTTGTGCACTGCACAAAGTTGGCCTTTATGGAAGAGTGGCAAGAAGAAAGCCATTGTTAACAGAAAAGCATAAGAAGTCCCGTTTGCAGTTTGCCACAAGCCATGTGGGGGACACAGTAAACATGTGGAAGAAGTTGCTCTGGTCAGATGAGACCAAAATGAAACTTTTTGGCCAAAATGCGAAACGTTATGTGTGGCGGAAAATTAACACTGCACATCACTCTGAACACACTATCCCCACTGTCAAATATGGTGGTGGCAGCATCATGCTCTGGGGGTGCTTCTCTTCAGCAGGGACAGGGAAGCTGGTCAGAGTTGATGGGAAGATGGATGGAGCCAAATACAGGGCAATCTTGGAAGAAAACCGCTTGGAGTCTGCAAAAGACTTGAGACTGGGGCGGAGGTTCACCTTCCAGCAGGACAACGACCCTAAACATAAAGCCAGGGCAACAATGGAATGGTTTAAAACAAAACATATCCTTGTGTTAAAATGGCCCAGTCAAAGTCCAGATCTAAATCCAATGGAGAATCTGTGGCAAGATCTGAAAACTGCTGTTTACAAATGCTGTCTATCTAATCTGACTGAGCAGGAGCTGTTTTGCAAAGAAGAATGTGCAAGGATTTCAATCTCTAGATGTGCAAAGCTGGTAGAGACATACACTAAAAGACTGGCAGCTGTAATTGCAGCAAAAGGTGGTTCTACAAAGTATTGACTCAGGGGGCCGAATAATTACGCACACCCCACTTTGCAGTTATTTATTTTTAAAAAATGTTTGGAATCATGTATGATTTTCGTTCCACTTCTCACGTGTACACCACTTTGTATTGGTCTTTCACGTGGAATTCCAATAAAATTGATTCATGTTTGTGGCAGTAATGTGACAAAATGTGGAAAACTTCAAGGGGGCCGAATACTTTTGCAAGCCACTGTATATCCCTTATCATTACTATTGTTCTTAGCATCATTTTGATAACAATGATAGAACTAATACATATGCTTACAATATTGATCATATATAGTGATTATTATGCCTTTAATAATGATAATAGATAGTAATAAAAAATAGCTTCTTGTATTTTGCATGAAAGACTTATGGGGCACATGCAGTAATTACCGTACTCGAGTAGCAAAGAGTGATATTGACCAAAAAAGGATGCAGCAGGTTGCACTGAGCAAAACACAATATTGTCATTGTATCAATAATGTGTGTGATATGCCTGATACCCCCTCATGTCTCAAAATGTCACTATTTATCATCATTATCTGGAAATAAGTTTCTAAAGGCCTGTATACAGTTTTTAAAGGGAAGATTCAAGCAAAATAAAAAAATGAGTTTCACTTACCTGGGGCTTCTACCAGCCCCATGCAGCCATCCTGTGCCCTCGTAGTCACTCACTGCTGCTCCAGTCCCCCGCTGGCAGCTTGCCAACCTCGGAGGTCGGCGGGCCGCATTTCGTACATTTTTACGCATTCCTGCTAGTGCAGGAACATTAACACATACATTTTTACGCATTACTGGTTCAATGCATAAAAATGTACGCATTGAACCAGTAATGCGTAAAAATGTATGTGTTAATGTTCCTGCACCAGCGGGAATGCGTAAAAATGTACGCAATGCTGCCCGCCGACCTCCGAGGTCGGCAAGCTGCCAGCGGGGGACTGGGGCAGCAGTGAATGACTATGAGGGCACAGGATGGCTGCATGGGGCTGGTAGAAGCCCCAGGTAAGTGAAACTCATTTTTTTATTTTGCTTTAACCTTCCCTTTAAAATCGCATACGATTTTTAAATTGCAAAGCCTTCATAAAAATAGAAAAATCGCATCGCACCAGTTTGTACAGGTCTTCACGATTTTCATGATTTTTCAAATGACCTTGCGATTAAAAAACGGATGTGATTTTAAAAGTGCAGCAGTGTATACAGGCCCCTATAGTGTGACTCCTGTTACTTACACAAATGCGAGAAATTATACTGCACTCCAATAGGATAATTCACTGTCAGGGGATCGCAGCAATGAAAAAGGTCACTTCACCTCCGTTACTTATTACCACAGAATGATTGTAACATTTCAAAAAGATGACCAATGTACCACACACCTATGTTACATTTTTCCCAAATTATGATAACAATGATGGGAATCTCTGAGAAAATTGCTAGGGTGTGTATATCAATAAATTGACAATCTTTAGAAAAATTGAAGAAAAATTCATGGCATTCCGGATCGATAAAAATCGAAAAAGACGGGGAAATCTCGTCAAATGAAAAAAAGCTTTTGATTTTTTCGGGAGATCATATTTATTGAATTGTCGTAAAATCGGATAATTTTATTGTATCGTGTATGGCCACCTTTAGGCTGTCCTGTCAATCAGCAGGCATCAGACATGGCTTCAGCTGACAGAACAATCACTCTCCCCTCTTCAAGCTCATGTAACTAAAGGAAGATATTTTAGTCTGACTGTGTATATGGAGGATCTATTAATAAATGAAGTAGGAAGTGTCCTTTTTTTCATTTGTAAAAACTAGAATTGTTAATGCATAATTAGGTTAAAATAATGCTCTATCAAATGCATATAAAAACTGTGCCAAAACTGGGACTTTAATGGCTCACTGATTGACACGTGTGGAATTGTTCTTTGATCTTTTAAATTGATTTAAATACACTAGATGATAAGTATGAATTTGCCAGATTAATGAGCATTCAGCTCCTTCTTTCTCTATACCTGTCATATTAATTGCTAGTTTTGTGCACAAGAGATCACTCTATGACAATCTTCAATACTGAGCAGCCCTGGGAGAGGCCCAAACAAGTCACACTGTAACAGCATCCCTCTACAATGTGTCTATCGTATTACATTTCATCTGTGCGGCTAAACCAAGAACAACGTGATTCCACTGAAGTATCAGCTTTCTATCTCTCAAGAGGAGCAGTCAAAATGTGAAAAGGCAGCTCATAATGTGGAATGTGCCATACATGCACTGTGTGTGTGCGTGCGTGTGTGTGTGTGTGTGTACAAGCGTTACATTTAGGATTAGTTATCTCCTTCACTGCTCTGTCGTTATTCCTGTCAGATCATTGCTGACAGAAGATGGAGCCATTTGAAGTGGTTATGTTTCAGCTGAGAGTGATTCAAAGGCGCAGAAGGGCAAGAATAAGGTTTAAAACCATATCAATTTGCAAGAGAATAGATTTATTTGCTATAACAGGACACCTGCATTTCTCTTGAATCATCTTGTAAGAGAACACAGGCAGTGTCAGGGTTAACTAAATTGCTAGCTGCACTACCTTTTTTCAGAAAAGGCTCCTATCAAGCCGTAGCTGGCCAAATTGCGGGATTGTCCCAAGCCACTTGAAGAATCCTGGTCCAGGTGTTAAGCCCTATTCTGAATGTTGCTACGTGGTGTTCAAAGGACTGCCTGTTTACCCACAATTCCATGGGAATCTTATGGCCTTGTGTTAAATTACAAGTAGCAAAGTGAACAACGCTCAACTCCACCACTTCCACTGCAGTGCTCGACCTGGTTAGCAGAAACAGAGGATACAGTATAAGAGAGGAGATCCGCACTTGTCAGTTGGAAGTAATCTTTTATTATGGACATATCCAAAGAACAACCATGGCAAGCATCATACAGCTGACATGTTTCGGACTATGCGTCCTTAATCATAGCTAACATGAGAATGGCAGCTTGAACACATAAATAGGGATGTCAGTATAGAGTGCCCGCCCCAGACCCACCCCAATGTGGGCGTGGTCACATTCTGGAAAAAGGTGCACAAAACACTCTCTCCCACCCACACATACAATCCAGTGCATAATACAGGAATTAACATTAAAATTGTATATATAGAAAAAATATATATGTACAAGATAAAAACAAAGAACAAAGAACCCAAAATCTCCCAAAGGAGAAAGGAGCATCAAAAGAAAAAAAGGCATACATCATAAGGGGAGATAGACAAAATTGGTCTAAAAAGACGCCAAAGAAGAAAAGAAGGGGGGGGGGGGGGGTGCACCACTAGGCCTTTGAGGCAGAGAATAGCAGAACATTATTTGGGAGCTGATTGGCACACGTCTAAGATCACTAATGTTGCCAAACATTTTCGTGAGGTTCATGGGGGTGATATGACGATTTTTTCATTTTGTGGGATTGAAAGGGTACTGCCATCGAGGAGGGATGGGGACCTCTACAAGAGATTACTGAGAAAGGAAGCCATGTGGATCTTTAAACTCAATACTAGAGTTCCGCATGGGTTGAATGCCAGATGGGATCAGGCAGTGATTACTTGACCACGATGTGGGGTTCCCCTTTTTTCCCCCTCCCCCTCCCTTCTCTCTTCTGTGGCCCTCCCTTTCCTCCCTTCTTTTCTTCTTTGGCGTCTTTTTAGACCAATTTTGGCTATCTCCCCTTATGATGTATGCCTTTTTTTCTTTTGATGCTCCTTTCTCCTTTGGGAGATTTTGGGTTCTCTGTTCTTTGTTTTTATCTTGTACATATATATTTTTTCTATATATACAATTTTAATGTTAATTCCTGTATTATGCACTGGATTGTATGTGTGGGTGGGAGAGAGTGTTTTGTGCACCTTTTTCCAGAATGTGACCACGCCCACATCGGGGTGGGTCTGGGGCGGGCACTCTATACTGACATCCCTATTTATGTGTTCAAGCTGCCATTCTCATGTTAGCTATGATTAAGGACGCATAGTCCGAAACATGTCAGCTGTATGATGCTTGCCATGGTTGTTCTTTGGATATGTCCATAATAAAAGATTACTTCCAACTGACAGGTGCGGACCTCCTCTCTTGTACATGTGTTAAATTACCGCTGTAAAATGGAAATATCGACATGTTACCGAATGGTTGCCGCATTGTTATCGATATTTTATCGAAGTCACACCGAATGTGGAAAAACCTTGATAAATACAACTAGAAATCGATAAACTTTGAATTTGGTAATTTAACAAACTAGAAAAAGTTATTGCAAAGACAATGATGAATCGAGGCCCATATCCTCATGAGTACTGTGGTATTTGAACAGTACTGTACTACAGAAAGTTCAGGTGTTGCCATACACATAGTACGGTAAGTGAAAGGCAATTAACAATGCTAAACAGACAGACCATCATAACACTACAGAGGACTTGCAAAGAAAGCCATGGTGTCAGGGAGCACAGTCTCCTTCCCCATCAAAAGGCATAAACTGAGTGAAGCTTCAACAGGAAGAGGTCTGGTAGGCCCAAAGTCACAACAGTGTCAGAAACCAGGGAGTCATCAACTTGGATGATAATTGGCTCGTGGGACCACAGCTTCAAGCACAACTTGATAATTGTTGTAGTGAGAAAACTAAGTTTCAACAGTAAAAGGAAGACTGTGAGATGTAGGTTTAAGAGGTCGAGTTTAAGCAAGAAAGCCTTTGCTAAGACATCAGAATAAGAAAATGAGGCTTGTCTGGGCCAGGAAACACTGCCAATGTACAAGTGCAGACTGGAAGAAGGTGTTATGAACTGATGAATCAAAATGTGACATCTTTAGTTCATGATGCAGGATTTTTGTATGCTGTAAGAAGGTGAAAGGATGGTTCTTCCATCTACAACATCAACTATCACACATGGAGAAGAAAGTGTGGTGGTTTGGAACTGTTTGCTGGTACCAGGGTCTGTAACTTGAACAGAGTGAGAGGCACCCATAACCAGAACGGCTACCACAGCATTCTGCAGCACCATGCTGTGCCTCCGGTATGTGGCTCGTTGGTCAGGGGTTCATCCTACAGCAAAATAATGACCAAAATTATAAGTCCAAGCTATGCTGGAGTTACCTTAGGAAAAATGAACAAGATGATAAGCTTGTAAACAATTTACAGATGTAAACCCCATTGAGCTGGTTTGGGGTGAACTGGACAGAAGAGGCAAAGCAACCGGGAAACACCACACATTTTTAGGATCTTCTGCAACAGAGATGGCAAGAACTGTCTGAAGAATATTTAATTTCCGTTGTAGAAAGAATGCCACTGCTGTTGTTTTCTCCTACAAGGTAGGGTCCCTTGTTCCTCTCCCTTCTCTCTAGTTCATAGAAATATCTGTTTAGCCCACATGTGTCGAACTCCAGGCCTGAAGGGCCAGATCCATGCCAGTGTTTAGGATGGACTGAGAAAGAGAGGAATGTTGTCTGCCTGATGGACCACACCCTTCCTGATTTAGACCCATCAATTCATTTGAGCTGTATCAAAAATGTGTGAGGATCTCGGCCCTCGTAGGATCGGTTTGACATACTTGGTTTAGCCGATACAAATGTGTGTTATTATGCTGTATTTATTATTATAGCAATGAAATATTTACACAGTGCTTTACAGAAACATGAGTATCTACCTACATTGTCCCTCACATAGGCTCACAATCTAATGATGATTTGCATGCCTGTCAGCTGAAGTGTATACTATATGTAGGTACACGCATAAGAAAGCATTCTATTACTTCTTCTCAGTAACCTGCAAGGCTGTTATAGGAATAGTGATCTATAAATAGCTCATTCCTAAGGCACAACTAGGGCAGTGTTACAGTGAATGTGCAGGTTGTGTATCCACAGTAACAGAGCTTCTTCAGTCTAATGAAAGAATGTAAACACCAGAATAACAGATAATGATGAAAAACACACACTTCGATGGTTATTATACAAAGACCACTTGTTGTACTAGGAAATATGTGCCTGCAGAGCAGAGTAGTATTTCTTTAGATATGTATACTAACATGATATGTTTTAAGTTTATAATGTACTATTAAATTGGCAGTGTACTTACAACAAAAGTGTGCTCGAAATAATTCAAAATTACACTTGGATCAATAAAGCAAAATGCTTGCATTATTTATTTTAGGCTGGGAGCCCACTTGCGTTTGCAAATCACTCTCAAAACACTGAGAGCGATTTGGCAACTTCTGCAGCGATTTCTAGGAAAGCGATTTTGGGCGCTGCTTTCCCACTTTAAATTGCTCTGAAAATTCTGCATGCTCCAGTGGGCTCACCTCCATTAACTTTCATTAGCCTAGGATTTCGGAATTCCCAGTGATTCCAAAACATGGGCCAAAAAATGCTCTAGTGGGCCATAGCCATAGCACAGTTCTTTTTAAATACATGCAAGTCTTCCCCTTACAGTGGAAGTCTCTCTGTGATGTGTTCTGATGTAGTGGACCTCTGGATGGAGTAGGTTTGGTCTTTGGGGCCCGGTGAAGGTGATGTGTGAAGTTCTGAGGTGGCGGGCCGACTTTAAGTGGTCACCTGTGTTGTGCCGCGGGTAAAGTCTGGGGCGCTAATTCCTGTGTGAAGTTTTTGTAGAATTCCTTTGTGTATCCATCTGGACCTGGACTTTTTCCTGTCTCTAAACTGTCAGCTGTTTCATGGAGTTCTGTTTCATTTGTTGCTTTACTAAACATTTTTGGTCTTCTTCAGACAAATGTGGGAGGGCAGCCTTTTGTAATAGTTCGGAATTTTTAGGTATTTCAGTCTTTTGAATATTATAAAGGTTTTCATAAGTCGCAAACACTTTTGCAATATCTTGTGTGGCATGTCTAACTTCAGTGTTCTTATCCCTAATTTTGCTAATATATTTAAAGAGAGACTGAAGCAAATAGAAATTGCTATTTTTACCTTGTGGTTCGCTTCAGCACTCTCATTAGATGTAAACCGCCGCATCTTCGACCCAAAATGAGGGCTTTAGACCCCCCAAATCCCGGGGGGCAATCCGGCCAGCGCTTCCTCAAAGAGGCAGAGCTTTCAGCTGCAGCTCTGCCTCTACTGATGTTAATCGCCGCCTCTCCCTGCCCCTCTCACTCTTCCTTCACAAAGAAGGGCGGGGAGAGGCGGAGATCCGCACGGCGATTGACGTCAGAAAGCTCTGCCTCTCAGGGCAGCACAATCCACAACCAAGATGGTCGTGGAAGTTTGCCCCGTGGGGATTTGGGGGGTCTAAAGCCCTCGTTTTGCGGCGGGGATGCGGCGGTTTACATCTAATGAGACTTCTGAAGTGAACTGGCAGGTAAAAAATAGCAATTTTTGTTCGCTTCGGAGTCTCTTTAAGCACTCTATCTTTGCGTACTATGTCTGTTAAAACTCTCCCTGAACTATTTGTACCTAGAATATAGGATCTCATTATATTTTTTATAACAATATGCGTTAAGGATAGAATTGATCTCCTTTCTTGGGTTCTGTAATTAGGCCCCTTATGTGTGATTGAGTTTGACACACCTCATACAACAGAGTCCCATGAATGGAAAACTTTCTACGGTCCAAAGCTTTAGTTCCAGTCACATTAGGCTTCTTTCACACAGGAGGCTGAAAATGTTCAATCCACCTCCTGTCAGCTGCCATGTTTCTTTTCTGTCTGGTAACTCCACGTGTCGAATGGTGACATGAGTGGAGTTACAAATGCTGCCATTCGGCTTTACTAAATTGCAGCCAAAAGACACTTGTGGCCTGCTGATGGAAATCTGAAGTGCTCGGAAAGCATGCAGCCCAGCTGTCTGTCTGAAAGAGACCTTACACAAGGCAATCTTAAAGGTACACTGAAGCAAGAGGTATACGGAGGCTGCCATATTTATTTCCTTTTAAACAATACCAGTGGCATTACTGTCAGATCTGACAAGATTAGCTGCATGCATGTTTCCCCCGTATACCATGAAAATATTCCCACAAAATTTGTTCTAGAAAACAACACAATTACAAACTACTGCCTACAGCTAAGTGAGCCAGATGTAACTTGCTATTTTCATTGCAGGAAGCTGGTTTTCAGCCCAACCCCACCACTAACCGTGTGCTCCAGGGAAAGAGAAGAAGATGGATCTCCGCCAAGGCTGTCATTTTTCTTAGGTTTTCACTTCACCTTAGCTCCAAAACTTATCATTCTGAACTGGGAGGAACTTGTGAAGCAAAACAGGGAAAATGCAGTAAAACAATTTTGCAGGCCATAAATAGACCAAGTATTTTTATTCCACAGAAGAATTTGATGTTGGGAACGCAATTATGTTGGGATCATGCAGTTTCTATGCAAGTCGTGCTTAGCTAACTCCGTTCACTACTCAGGAATCTATTTCTAAGAGAAAAATATGCTAAATCTAAATGATTATCCTTAAAGCGGACCTGAACTCAGAACGTGCTCTAAGATATGCAACAGCATAATAACCTTTAAACAAAAACATTTCTTTGCTACACCTGATACAATTCCTGCAATAAATCTTCAGTGTCTCTACAAGTAGATGTACAGAGGCACCAAAAGGATAAAATATGCTAAAATGTTTAAAATATTCGGGTGGCGGCGGTGGACCGGCCACTAAGAAATAGACTCGATGCTGTCGCTTAAGATAAAGACAATTTATTCACATACTCCATGAACAGAACCGCAACGCGTTTCACGGGTATATTCCCGCTTCCTCAGGCAATAAAAAGACAGGAGTACACAGTACAGTCTCAAGGTCACGAATAGCGCCTCTGGGTGTCCTTCGTGACCTTGAGACTGTACTGTGTACTCCTGTCTTTTTATTGCCTGAGGAAGCGGGAATATACCCGTGAAACGCGTTGCGGTTCTGTTCATGGAGTATGTGAATAAATTGTCTTTATCTTAAGCGACAGCATCGAGTCTATTTCTGAGTGGCCGGTCCACCGCCGCCACCCGAATATTTTAAACATTTTAGCATATTTTATCCTTTTGGCGCCTCTGTACATCTACTTGTCAAGATATCCACCCTTGGTGGTTGGAAGGGTGACAAACCCTCCTTTCCTTCTTCAGAGAGCGACATCTTATTCCTGAGTGGGGACAGGTCTAATCTCCCCACCTGCCTATATAGTGGTTGCCTAAACGGTAACCCATGTTTGTAAGTATAATACTTACTCCACATTAACTCTCCCTGATCCAATACATACTACACTATATTGGGCTCTCGGGATTCTCTGTTTTAGGCTAAACTTTCTAAATACATATAGGGTGCATTTTTCTATTAATTTCTTCAGTCCTGTGCAAGAGTTCAGGTCCACTTTAAAGGAAACCTAAACTGAGAAGAATATGGATTTTTCCTTTTAAAATAATACCAGTTGACTGACTTTCCTGCTGATCCCGTGTTTCTAATACTTTTAGCCACAGCCCCTGAACAAACATGCAGATCAAATGGTCTGACTGAAGTCAAACTGGATTAGCTGCATGCTTGTTTCAGATGTGTGATTCATTCACTACTGCAGCCAAAGAGATCAGCAGAACTGCCAGGCAACTGGTATTGTTTAAAGGGAAACATCCATATCCCTCTCAGTTAAGGTTCCCTTTAAGGATAAAGGAAATCAATATGGCAGCCTCCATATCTCCCTCACCTCGGGTTCCCTTGAAAAGGTCTTGTTCTTTCTCATTCACTACTAGAAATGGTTAGGGCTGGTCAAGATATTGCAAACTTCCAAGTTTAAAGTGGTATGAAGCTCAGCATCTCCTCTTTGCTCTAAAAGATTATTTACAGAATAAAATCTACCACAAAACTAATTGTAGCAGAACAGCATCCAAGCAGTTAAACACAGAACTTTGTTTTTCAGTGGAAAGCTCCTTGCTTCAGTGGAAAGTTTCTGGTCTCATCCGAAGAACATTTAATAAACATTAGCAGTGCTGAAACTGAACTGTACTAAGATGAGAAGCAGAAACAGCTGAGAAGTGACCACCAGATAGATTTTAATATGTAAAAACAGCAGCTTTGCATTAAATTGAAATGGCAGCTTTCAGTGCAGATACACTGACAGAAAATATTACTTGTACACAAAAGCAAATATGAAAACTATAAAATATAAAAAGTAGGAAAAAACATTTATTGAATGTTATGCCAGCGTTTAAATGCATCAGGTTGGCCCAGTTCTAAGATGCATATAATTACTGTACCACTAATTCTACATGTAAGCACTCATTGACCACCTCTACTCCCTGCATTCAACATGGCAAAGTCTATTCTTCTCAGGCACCTAGCATGGGAGTATAAGGAGGAGAACCGAGAGCCCAATATAGTCTAGTATATTGTTAGCTCAATTTCAGCGGAGGCAGCTACAAGATGACTTAGCAGAATAATCTGCAACCCAGGTTAAAGTTCTCCCCCAATCCAAGTGAATACCCTCTCTTCCAGCTGGGAGATACAGAACCACAAACACTTAAATTGGTGGAACAGCATCTGAAATCTTTATTTACAGGTCAATCTTATATACACCCTGATGTTAGGGAAAAAACCAGATTAGACCGGAGTGCACATAGAAAATATTTGAAACAATAGCATAGACATGGTACAGACAGCAGAGACAATAGGATTTGTTATTCTGTAAACAACTGGCAGAGGTAGACTTTGTTACATGTGTTAATTTCTCAATAGACCAGGTTTTTTAACAACAATGCATGAATAGGTCTGAGTCTTCAGATCTCTGTCACAGTGGCTTGTATGGTAATATACCAACTGGGTATTGAAATACAGGTTTTGTATTCAGGTGCCTGGAACTTCTAGAGTGTTAATTATTAATGTATCTGTAAAGCACTGTCTGGAGGAATGTGCTGCTGAAGCAATGATGTCATTTTTAAGAAATTGTGATGTGCTGTATATATTTTAATATCGGGGTGATTTAAGCAGCACATTATTACAACCTTTCAACCCAACCTTTGATCCCAACCTTTTCTAAAGGAAAGGGCGGGATCACTTAGATACTATGCACAGCTCTATGTATGTTAGAGATCAATGAGTTAGTGTTGTCATTGGTACACAAATACAATATACAGTTTAAAGGGTTACACAACTACACGATGAATTAACAGTAGTTAGCTTTGCTAGTATATCATCCTAATCTAGCCCTGCATAACTTAATGGAAAACTGAATGTGGTAAACTGTAACAGGTTGCCTAAAGCCACACCTCACCCATAAGGTTAGAACTCCTTAATGCATTTTGGAAAAAAAAATGATCCTCGAGTGGGTCCAGGAAATGTCAGTTCATTATTGCAGAGTAGAATATTGTTCATTTGAAGGGTGAAGGAGGACGGTGAATTCATCACCACAAGCCCTCATGATGAATGCAGATGTTTTTCTGCCAAGCTCTCACTGTCTCGGGGCAAACAGACAGTGGCGGCTGAGAGCTGGCCGTGTAATCACCGTGGCTACACCCAGTGCCTTTTTGTTAGCAGTTTCATTGTATGGCATTGGGCACCCATAAAAGAAATGGAAACAGATTTATAACAAGGATGTAGCAATTGCAGCCAGGTTGTAGAAGGCAGGGAAGGGCAGACTCAACTTCTCATCCCAGTTGAGAAACCTCACAGTTGCAACAGCAGAGGCGGAGTTCTTCCCAAAGGATGACACAAAAGAAAGGCTTGAAGCAGCCATCACCAACACAGGAGGAGGGCAGGTGCAGGAAGGGCTCATCCTTACAGCAGAGGGTCATCCTTCTAGGGCTGCATCAGTGCAGGAGAATCATATCAGATGATCTCCAAAGTATTCCATAATCAGGTGATATCACAGGCAGGTCTCCAAGTGAACAGGTAATAAAGAACACTTGTGCAGGCAAATTAGTAAAGATGAATCAGACAAGAGTTCAAGGTTTGTCAAACTGCATGAGCCAAGTAATTGATAGCTCAGTCTCAATCAAAGCAGTTATGTAGAGGTCCTCAATGGTAATAAGAAGTTAAACAGCTTAGTGGGTGTGTGCAACCTATTTACCACATGCGTAGCTATGTAACAATATTTTTGACAAAGGTTACTCTCTCTATTCAAATTTCTTTTACTAACATCATACTGTCTGTAAATCCTAGTACTATAGAGTTCTGACACTTAAACACATTTCTCTGACCTTGCTTTATACAGCACAGTATCAATACAAACAGACATATGGAGACAATTACAATCAAATCAACCAATAAGTATTTTACATGACATATTTGTCTCCACCCTCTCCAGGCATGTTAGAACACTGATGTGGGCCCGGTTATGAGGCTGTGTGATTCAGCCACTTGCAGGTTTAGTTGGCCCCCCATCTCACCCCGTGCACAGTAGGTGGTACAGGGGGTCAACGTCTGCTGTTCAAAACCCTCCCCAAATGCACAACACCAGGGTTTGTTTCCCACACCCCTCAGATTGTAACCAGAGACAGACCAGAAACCAACAAAGAAATTGCTGTAAAAGCATTTGTTAGAATTTTACACAATTACAAGTGAAAAAATATAAGTATGTCACTTTGCTTAAGGGACTCATCACCATTAATATTATACACGTACCCAAACATTCACACAATTGTTTGCATTATTCTTGGCAATATGAACAGAAAACCTGGCATGAGCATAACTTCTAGTAATTTGAGCAAGATGATTTTGGACACAATCTCTACATTACATTCATATCGGCATGAGTGCAAGCTCAAGTTAAAATGATTACATTTCATTCACAGCAACTTAATTCCTACTGGAAGATTTACAAACCTAATTCACCCATTGACAGCAAAACTGTTGTGTGCTTTGAATTCTCAGGTATATGCAAAAATACCTGACAGAAAAAAAAAAACCCACATAAAAAAACAAAAAACTTCAGATGGAACATGCCTTTCCGTATGTTAATTTTTTATAACCAACTTTAAATTACAAATTTTAAGACATGTTACATCTGGTTCACCCGAAATAAATTGTTTCCTATGCAAAACACTAAATTCAAAACATCACAATGGCCAGCAACTTTGTGCATGGGTCATTCATTATATGAGGTGAAAACCAATTACACATTCAATCTCACCTGCCTTGCCTCAAGACAATTTACAAACCCTCTCCTATAGTAGACAAAGAAAGACAACACATGCACATTTACATAACCACAGTCCGCATACCTTAGACTCCAACAATAATTTAGCTTTTGACTTTTCTGACTGTAGAAAAAAACGATCAATTAAATTAAGAGGTTTATTCCTAACTCTAAAAAAAATATTTGGATACTCTCTGTGCACAGACACATACACAAACAGACAAACAACATATAGCTGGGATCTTCTTTTGTTTCTGTTTCCTGACACTCTCCTCATTGCCCCCAGTCTTTTCAGGGAAGAGGAAAGAGAAAAAACAAAAGCATTAACACAAGTCTCTCCTAATACATTGAGGGAAGGGGTAGAAACCTGCAACAACTCTGAGCAGATGTCCAGAGATGCATATTTAAAGTACAACCTAGCTGAAAAAGTGCAACCAGTCATACACAAGCAATTTAAATCACAGTTCCACAGAAACTACAGTGAGAGGAGATAGACAAACACATTTATAGTAATTAGAAGAAAAGGCTCAGAAACATCTAGTAGCCAGGCCAGAACATTTTGGAGGGACTGATAAAAAAAGTTATCCTGCGGCCGCAATGCCCATTCAAAATGTCCTGGTCCAGAGAGACACCTGCAACTGCTGAGTGTCTCCGAGAAAAAAAAATGAAACTCCTAAATAGAGTTAGTCAGAAATAAGATTCAAAGCAAATTGTGGAACATGATTCTTTCTAAAACTTACAAATCTATATATCCGCATTAAACAGCATCACAGAATATGATACATCATAAATCAAAAATAACCCGTGGGAGTCCCCTTACCTTGAGACTTTCCCATTATGCCAAGCTAAAAAAAAATAGAGTGAGATTAGCTGAGTTTGAAGGTTTATCTAGGGATGGTGACGTCAGTATTAGACTTTACTGGCAAACCTGGTCTCCAGCTTATGTGATTCTTCTATAGTTTCTAATCAGGTTTAAATACACCCGATTTATGGTTTGAATTTTAACTATCCTCTGTGGACAAGTTTATACCTTCAATCTCAGCTTAACCTCACATACAATCTACACAAATCTATACAGTAACATGCAATCTTATATAACTAAAATTCACTTAAGCGACTATACAACAATATACAAGGTTTAGAGAGAATATTCACTTAGACACACAGTACTGCTTTCTTAATTGGGGCATCAGACCCGCTATTTACTTTAGGAATATCAGATTCCTGGGAGAGGCGCTACAGAAGCACTTTCCCTCCGGGTTCTATTAATCCGCTCTGACAGTATAGGGTGGTAATCAAAAAATAGAATTACTCACCCGATACTGTATATGGCGGATCCAACTTCTCGACACCAAACTGTTAGCTCAATTTCAGCGGAGGCAGCTACAAGATGACTTAGCAGAATAATCTGCAACCCAGGTTAAAGTTCTCCCCCAATCCAAGTGAATACCCTCTCTTCCAGCTGGGAGATACAGAACCACAAACACTTAAATTGGTGGAACAGCATCTGAAATCTTTATTTACAGGTCAATCTTATATACACCCTGATGTTAGGGAAAAAACCAGATTAGACCGGAGTGCACATAGAAAATATTTGAAACAATAGCATAGACATGGTACAGACAGCAGAGACAATAGGATTTGTTATTCTGTAAACAACTGGCAGAGGTAGACTTTGTTACATGTGTTAATTTCTCAATAGACCAGGTTTTTTAACAACAATGCATGAATAGGTCTGAGTCTTCAGATCTCTGTCACAGTGGCTTGTATGGTAATATACCAACTGGGTATTGAAATACAGGTTTTGTATTCAGGTGCCTGGAACTTCTAGAGTGTTAATTATTAATGTATCTGTAAAGCACTGTCTGGAGGAATGTGCTGCTGAAGCAATGATGTCATTTTTAAGAAATTGTGATGTGCTGTATATATTTTAATATCGGGGTGATTTAAGCAGCACATTATTACAACCTTTCATATATTAAGACAATAGGTAAGTAGTTTTAGTGAGAAAGTTTATACTCCCAAACATGGGTTACCACTTAGGCAACCACTGTACAGGCAGGTGAGGAGATTAGACCTGTCCTTACTCAAGTCGCTCTCTGTAGTAAAAAAGAAAGGGGGTAGCACTCCCCTCCACCAGAAGTGGACACAGTGTATTTATATGGAACAGAGGTGCCAGCAGGATAAAAATTAATACAAATTTTACAAAAATTGCTTGGAGGAAGTGGTGGGCTTGCCTCCGAAAGCAGACACAAAATTCTGTCTTCATATAAATCAATACATTTATTATACGGTACCCCAGAAAACAGTGCAACGCGTTTCGCAGGTCAAACCCGCTTCATCAGGCAAACAAAATGGGGACAACAGGATCTCTGCAGTATTGCGTTTAACTGAGGCGCTAAACTCAATACTGCAGAGATCCTGTTGTCCTCATTTTGTTTGCCTGATGAAGCGGGTTTGACCTGCGAAACGCGTTGCACTGTTTTTTGCGGTACCGTATAATAAATGTATTGATTTATATGAAGACAGAATTTTGTGTCTGCTTTCGGAGGCAAGCCCACCACTTCCTCCAAGCAATTTTTAAAATGTTTTATTAATTTTTATCCTGCTGGCGCCTCTGTTCCAAATAAATACCTAGCGTGGGAGGTTTAGCTTGGTGCCATGCACGAGTCTCAACCACCAAAGAGGCGGACCTCTGAACAAACTGGCAGATGCTCAGCCACCAATCGCTAGTTTGTAGAATGAGAGGGTACTATATTGTCATCATGGTAATGTTTAGACACATCGTGAGACAGCTAACAACAGAGTGGAAACTGATCCAATGGAACACACTAACAATGGCTTTCAGAAACACTTCATACTGTAGCAATGTGTTATTTGTTGCAAAGGAAATTCTGACCTTTTATAAACATGTTGAAGTTTCCTTTTGCTGAGAGCCGTTTTGTGCCATAGAGGGGAGATACAGTATCTGAAGTGTTGTTATTGCCACTTTATCTCAACCCCTCTGTGTGAAATAATGCTAAATGTATACAGATCACTATACATTCGCAACTAAGACAAACCAAATTGATTTTTCATACCGGTAAACATGATGGTCATACAAAAAGTTGCTCTAAAAGTACTCATTAACAGAACAATTCTGCGGCAGATCAATCATTTCCAATCACCATGGATACCATAGATTTTCAGGCATGTCCAGTATGGAAGAGCAGGCACATTTTTAAAGTTTGAACTTAAGGTGAAATTGGGCTGTTTTTGCTTAACAAACTTTTTTTGTAGAACATACTTAGCACATTTGGTGTTCACATGTATGGCGGATTTACCATTAACTGCTAAATTTGGAGCCATTGACTTCAATGTAATTTGCGAAACTGCTTTGACGAAAATTCATGATACCACCCATTGTTTGTGGAGATTCTCAAGAGGCTGCCAGAGGCTCATACCGAATGTCCAGTCACTAACCACAAGTTGGGGAACACCTCTGAAAGGGCCCTAAATTATGCTGAAAAACTGTTGCAGGTAATCCAAGCCAAAAGGGTGTGCAACCTCTAAGGGACATTGGAGCAGGGATCTTTAGTTTGGGTGCACACATGAGCAGAGCATTTGCTGAAGTTGCATTTCACTGCCTTCACATTTCCGTGTGGTGTTTTTGCATGGGATTTTCCACTTCGGAAATGCATTTGCGTGAGTTTTCACCACAGCAAACATATTTCAGCTCAAAATGCTTGGAACACATGGTAAAAAAGCTGAGCGCAGGCAGCTTTTTCTAATGCAATGCAAACAAACCCAGAAAAAAATCAGAATTGCAAGCAGCCAATAGAAGTAAATTATACTTATTTTGCTTAAGTTGTGTGGTGTTCTTTAATCACAGAATCAGATATTCAAGATGAATATCTATATAATAATAAAGAGTGGCGCTGGAATAATCTATACCATAAAATTGTATTCAATATAAAAAGATTTTTTATTCTGCATCCATCGTAGTGCAACTCAATTCCCTTAGAGTCTATGCAAAATAACCTACACACATATCCACACTCTATTAATACACAAACTCTTTCACTTTCATACAGGGTCATCTGATTCCCCTTTAAAATTCTATTTAGAAGTCTCAAATAAGCGGTTATCCTATTGCAGTATCTCACATGAAAAAACCTTGTAACCGTTAGAAATTATATTTAAAACATTTTCTCTTTAAAAATCCACTTCTCCCTGTTTCATAAGCTCGGGGTCATACATTAGATGTGCGCAGAGATCAGGGCTGAGTCTCTCTCACAGACTCCTCCATGCTGCCGCCCCGCTCTACATGCAGTTCTTTACCCTTGTAAATAAATTGACACTCACAATCTCCACAGTAGGTATATCCTGTGGGGTCCCGGCTGGTGACCCTTCCTTGTACCACACTCTTAGTTCTTTCAGTCTGGCAGTCTCCTTCGTCTTCCTCCAGAGACGCCGTGTCCCACTAGCCCCACTCTGCGTACCAGAGTGGAGCGCAGCTCCCGGCTCCGCTGCTCAATCGGATGTGATGTCACTTCCTCCGGACGTCTCCTGGGTAATGTTGCGTTCCACACACTGTATGCTTCTGCGTGCCACCCGCTGCTTCCCGCACTGGTTTGATCTGCAGAAATAGCAGTTACAGGCTACGTCAGATTAGTGGCATACAACTTATATACCACAGGGGCGCCCCTTTTAGATCAACATGTTTCGAACGCCTTTGACGGCCATCTTCCTCAGGAAAAAATTCAAGATGAGACTATAGCATACCAGTAAAGCTACATTTTTATGAGGTAATATATTTCTCACAGTTGAGGTTTCAGGTTCCCCATGAATGCACACTTTCATATGATTCCTGCAATCCCGGCAGATGCCAGCAATCCTACAATTACTGCTGCTGAAGATGGAATAATCTGTGTGCCTCTACTGTGCTTATGTTGCAGATCTGCATAGAAGAGTAATATCTGAAAAAATTGGCATTTCTCATTAAAGGGATACTGTAGGGGGGGGGGGGGGGGGGGGGGGTCGGGGGAAAATGAGCTGAACTTACCCGGGGCTTCTAATGGTCCCCCGCAGACATCCTGTGTTGGCGCAGCCACTCCCCAATGCTCCAGCCCCGCCTCCGGTTCACTTCTGGAATTTCTGACTTTAAAGTCAGAAAACCACTGCGCCTGCGTTGCCGTGTCCTCGCTCCCGCTGATGTCACCAGGAGTGTACTGCGCAGACACAGACCATACTGGGCCTGCGCTGTGCGCTCGATGACATCAGCAGGATCGAGGACACGGCAACGCAGGCGCAGTGGTTTTCTGACTTTAAAGTCAGAAAATCCAGAAGTCAACCGGAGGCGGGGCCGGAGCATCGGTGAGCGGCTGCGCGGGCACAGGATGTCTGCGGGGGACCATTAGAAGCCCCGGGTAAGTTCAGCTCATTTTCCCCCGACCCCCCTACAGTATCCCTTTAAAGGGATACTGTGGGGGGGGGGGGGTCGGGGGAAAATGAGCTGAACTTACCCGGGGCTTCTAATGGTCCCCCGTAGACATCCTGTGCCCGCGCAGCCACTCCCCAATGCTCCGGCCCCGCCTCCAGTTCACTTCTGGAATTTCAGACTTTAAAGTCAGAAAACCACTGCGCCTGCGTTGCCGTGTCCTCGATCCCGCTGATGTCATCAAGAGCGCACAGCGCAGGCCCAGTATGGTTTGTGTCTGCGCAGTACACTCCTGGTGACATCAGCGGGAGCGAGGACACGGTAACGCAGGCGCAGTGGTTTTCTGACTTTAAAGTCAGAAATTCCAGAAGTGAACTGGAGGCGGGGCCGGAGCAACGGTGAGTGGCTGCGCCAACACAGGATGTCTGCGAGGGACCATTAGAAGCCCTGGGTAAGTTCAGCTCATTTTCCCCCGACCCCCATACAGTATCCCTTTAAGTCCAGGCATAATGTATTAAATGGCTGATAAAGCTACAAAGATCTATTTCAGGGCCTATTTATAAGCTACATTGTATTATGTGCATCTTTACAGGCCATTAAACACAAGAGCATAAACAGAAGCCTTTATAATGTTGCAAACTTAAAAGTGTCATTTTCAAATGCTATGTCTCTTCTAAGCAGAATTGCAGCATTAGCCCTGCAGAGAAGCTCAGATTATCAAAGCATGCTAGAATGCCATGAGATGGCATCTGCCACATCACAGGAAGTACATTCACTTCCACTCAGTCTGTGAAGAGACAGAGCAGTGCCTGAGGAGTGGAAGGTTGCCTAGCAACGCAGGGACCTGAGGCTGCTAAGCAATTTTAAACACCTTGAGGGCACATTTTTACAACTGTACATTTTTATGAAAGGAAGGGAGGTGTTCCTCCAATAAATGTAAAATATTTTATATTTGTCATCATGGAGCTGAAAAAAGGCTACTAATTATTATAATTTAGAAAATAGATTTTACTTATGAAATCTTGTATTTTTAATTTGGGTCCACTTTAAGCCTGGTACACACCATGCAATTTCCCATCAGATAAATGGATCGAATAGATAATTTCCGAGAGGTCCGATCTGATTTCCAATCGTTTTTCTGATCAATTTGCATAGAAGTGATCAGAAAAACTATCGGAAATCCGATCAGATCTGTCGGAAATTCTCTATCGACCCATCTATCTGATGGGAAATTGCATGGTGTGGACCGGGCATTATTAGTCAGTGTTTTCTCAGCATCTACATCCGAGAAATGTTAAATGCAGCAGATTTCTAGCGTTGCCATGTACACTCAGATTTTCCAATTCGATTGTCATAACAATTGATCACTCTGATCGAATCTGCCAGAAATCTATTGCCCCAACATGTCTGATAAATAAAATGTTGATAGATGTATACTTAATATCTATGAAAACGATCGATCGGACAGGAAGGAAAATCTCCGCAGATCAGTTGCTGGAGCAGTGGTCGATCAATGGCCTATACCGCTGCTCTACATCAAACAGTGCAACACTACAGTTCCCTTCAATTTACAATACATTTCTGCTGGAATCTATCAAAAATCCATGTGCTGTGTGTAGCAGGAATCAAACCCTCTCTGATCAGGTTTCTATTGGAGAGGGATGGATTGTTTTGCCACATTAGATGGCAAGCTATGAATGTATGGCTAGCTTACCCACTTGAGGACCAGCATCTACACCCCCCTAAGGGGTCGTTTCCATGCAGTGCAGAGCCCCAACATCACTTTCCACTGGGGGCGGGGTTCGCAATCCTATTCATTATACTGAATGGGATCACAGGTTGAAGTGCCCTGAAATGCAGCAAACCATGCACAGCGATTCAGCAGTAAATTGCCGTACATGGAAACAGCAGATTATGCCCTGTCTGCTGTCCCTGTGATCGAGTTTCCATAAGCGCACTATATGGAAATGAGCCCTTAAGGACCAGAGCAGTTTTAAAAATGTATTGGTCCCCAGTTTAGATAGCCAGGCATAGGTATCCCCAGTATAGGTAGGCATGGGTGTCCCCAGTATAGGTAGGTATCCCCAGTATAGGCAGCGGGCATTACCTCCCCAGCTCCAGCGACGAGCAGATCTCCTTGCCTGGCATCCAGCCTCACACTGCTGCTAAGTTCCAGGTCCCGACTTGATGACATCTGAAAGCTGGGACCCAACACTACAGGCAGTGCAAGGCTGGATGCCGGACAGAGCGATCGACGCAGGAACGTCAGGAGAGGAGAGTCCCCGTCCTTTCTTCCGCTGCTGCTTCAGTGATCACAATCACGGTTGCAGTGATCACGTGATCAGGAGCCAATCACCATGGCTTCTGCTTCTGCAAGGGTTACAGCAAGTTCAGAGGTCAACAGCCTTTTCGCCCCCACACATGGGGTGCTTCACCAGGACACTGAGCCCCACCATAGACACCATCCTTTAAGGCAAGCTATGGCTAGCTTAATGCATCTTTCACACGGGAAGCTGACGGCAGTGAATTCAGGGTAACCTCACCCGGTTCTGCAGAAGATTGGAGGCTGAACTGCACGCTAAGGGCTTGAGCCCATGGATAATGCTTTTCAGCAAGGAGTATCAATCTGTAACATGGATGTGTTGCTGGACAGGCGCATTAGTGTGCTCAGGCCCTAAACATTAAATTCAGCAGTACATGCTGGTTGCCAACAGCAGCCACTTGTGAGTGTTTTAGTAGCTGCTACCTATAGAGACCTGTTTTGAATTCAGAGATTTATAGGTCTCAGAGAAAATGCTGATTGAATTGAAACACTCTGTAAAAGTAGTGCTATATCGGAGACTAACCCATTTTGTAAGTGCAGCCCTTAATGGAAATGTGAAGAAACATTGCTGACCCTGAAGCCTGGTACACACTTTCAATTACGACTGGCCAATCACTGACCAATATCACCATCCCCATGAGTGTTTACCAACACAATTTTTGCATAATAAAAATTATCTGTTGACTCTCCGACTACATGGAGGAGGAAAAATTGGTCAATGACTGACCAATCATAATTGAAAGTGTGCATAAGGCTAACATGCACATAATGCAACTAAAAACATTTGCGTTATGTGCATGTTATATAGTCTGGTCTGTGACTAAAGCACTTTCAATCACGATTGGCCAATCACTTACCAATTTTACCATCTCCATGTAGTAGGAGTCAAAAAAAAATGTTAATACTATGAGCAGTTTGTGTATAGAATTCCTCATACTACATGGAGATGGTAAAATTGGTCTGTGATTGGCCAATCATAATTGAACATGTGTACCAGGCTTCAATAACTACTGGAGTCAACAGATAAGCAAAACAGCTAGGCCAATAGCATTTATCAAGCCAACAGCCTCCATAGTCTGTCACTATTGGATTACATTTAGGTAACTGTCTCTTGTATACTGTATAACGGAGGTAAATTAAGACATAACAAAAGAAAAGATGGTCAAGGAGACGGAAAGAATTCCAAATATATGCAGCTGGACAATGGACTGCAGCAACTGCATTTGATTGGACAATTTTCAAGCTTTATACAATCTGTATTCAGAATTATTTGCATTTCAGTGACTATATTCCAGGTGATAACCTGACTCCTAAGTTAACTGGCTTCTCCCTAAATTAGCCTAAAATTGTTGTAGTATAAAATGGTAGTAGATCATGGTTATCTCTAATGCCCTGTTCACAGTGCTCAGTTGCATTGCAGAATAATGTTGCATGTCAACTCACTGCCCATACAAGCCTATGGGCCTGTTCATAGTACTGCGTTGTAATGAATCGTGTTATTCTAACTTGCTACATTCAGGCTTTGCATTCAAATCTATGGCCAGTCTCCATTTCAGTTCACAGTCATTACAATGTGTGCATTATGCAACTAACCACTGTGAACCTAGCCTTAAGCACTGGAAGAATTGGCGTGCTGTAAACAAAAAAAAAAACCACACACACAAAAAATCTCAACATATACTAAACAAACTAACATAGAAATATAGGTCAGTATTAACACAGAACCAGAGTATTATGTCAAATCAGACCTGGGCCAACTTCAACCATACGTGGCAGTCACACACAGGAAAATAGGTATGTTAAATTAGTTTTTATTATGTTTTTCCAGGTGTGCAAACAAACATCGTAACAGTGATGTCCTTTAAAAAATAAAGAAAAAATAATTATCTACACATAATATGTACAAGTGAACAACAACATATTTGTCTTTTGCACAGCAAAGATAACATTAATATTATGTGACAAGTATGTACAATATCTATAAATGTACAAGTATGAAACACTGGCAAGGTACTTCACAACAGTGCAAATATTACAAAAAAAAAACCCATCATGGAATGCAATGAAATTAGGAATATCCCAGTGGGCTCTCAAAAGAATAGAGGGGAAAAAAAATGAAACTAGAAAGTGTAAACATTAAATTGTACCAATCCTCCAAGGATATTGGTGGAGTTTTGGCAGGTGGGAGGTTAGCATTCTACCAGAAGCAGAGAACCAGACTGGCATGGGAAAAGGTGGACTTGTAACTAAAGCTGCTGATTGTTGACTTCTAAAATTATTACAGGTTACACTGGAACAGCTTCTGGACTTCTGCATAGCAACCAATCAACGCAAGATTTTCCCCCAACCTGGCTAAATAGAATGTGAAATCTCTGGGTGAGGCCATATCACACAAGCAGTTGATTCTCAGCAACCAATCACTATTAGGAAAGAATTCCACAAACCGTTAAATTGTACCTCCCAAGTTATGTGTGTCACTGCAATTTATTTTTAAACACGTGTACCACCATGTTTATACGCCACTTCAAACCACTTAAGGCCCATTTCCATGTCCACAGTGCGGGCAACGCAGGTGGACACTGCAAAGCACAGCAATGCTCCGTGCGGTTTCCCAATGCAGTTGGGTAATGAAGGAGATCGCAGTCCTGAACGTGGAGAAACATAGGCAACTATGAGTTGGGAGTCCATGGTGAACCACAACACATAATAGGAAGTATCAGAAAGTGCAGTTTTAGGGCCCATTTACACTTAATCAGTTGGTGTGCATTAGTAAGCGTTGTTTCCAAAGCAGTGCATTGTGAAAAAGATTTCAGTTAACACAAGTTAAGTGTGAAAAGTGCCATAGGAAAACATAGGCATTACTTTGAAAATCAGTTTTAAGTTATAACTGAGAGCAACTGATTAAGTGTAAAAAGGGCCCTAATCACTTTCTGATATCCCTGTAGACTGTATCGCCATGCATTGCTGAAAATTCTCCTCTAACAAACAGTTGCTGTAATCCTACCACCTGCGTGACATGGCCGTCACTGCACCTCAGAATGTGCCCATTAAGTCAATTTTAAAAATGTGCTCTACCCGGATTAGCCATGTTTCCACTACATGTCAGGAGATAAGAGGAGTCTTACTGGATGGCACTGGTAACATACAGCCCTTGGATACATTTGGTTCATATTATGACAAGCAGCAGCACAAAAAAATGGACGGGATTCCCATAATGGAGATAATTCAGCTATTTTCCCAATCTAGCTTATGAAATAAGAGGTGGAGCCCACAGGGCTTGTTGCTTAGCAATGTGCTGTGCTACAAGTTGGAATGGAATACATTGCTGGTCCCCTTCAACAGTATTAAAGCAATGCAGCTGTTTGCTAGAGAGCAGTGGTACAAGGAAGCCTGAATGTGTATGTTGTGTGGTAACATGATCATTAAAGCCTGGGACCCACTAGCAGAGCTCTTCTAAACTCCAGTGATTTGTAAAAGCTATTGCTAGCTAAATGCTATGGAGGATTTATTTTTTATTTTTGTAAATCACATCCCTCTAGTGGGATTATACACATAGCATTACATTAGCAAGAGCTTTTCAAATCACAAGCACTTAGAAAAGTGCTGCTAGTGGGTTCCTGTCCTAAAGGGCACTCTCACATTGGACCTGTTGCATTGACATAAGATTGCAACGCAAGCCAAAAAGTCATGATCGCATGGTTACGTTTCATTGCGACCATACAGTGATGCATACACTACAATGAAAGTATGTCTCACTAACTGTAAACGTACACCTTACCCAGTTAATGCAAAGTATGCTGCACATCACGGCATCAGAAACCGCTGTGCCACACACAGTGAACGCTCCATTGGAGTATCATTGCATTGCGATGATATCTTGGTGTGAAAGGGCCCTTAAAAATCTCACTTCACTAGAATGTACAGAGCTCAGAGTGGGAGTAGCCGTGTCAGATTAAATTGCCTGCAACACACTATTGCTTGTGATGTCCTTTTTTGAGCGAAAGTCAAAAGGTCCAGTATGCTAGAAGTCAATCAAAAACCCTATTTACTTACAGTAAAGTGGATCTTTGAATGATTTGTTGAATGCGGGTCCTTCAGTCATTAGCTGGACCCAACACTGATGGCCGCGCACAGAAAATATACGTCAATCTTTAAAAATAGGTTAGCAGATCAGAGTAGCTTCATAGATGTTAAGCTAGGTGCACACTATGAGATTTTCTGGCAGATTTAGGGCTCGATTCACAAAAGGATGCTAACTCAGTTAGCACGCCTAAAAGCTTTGGGTGTGCTAACTAGGGTGCTAAGTAGTTAGCACGCTCAAAGCTTTTATTGATCGCGCGCAAAGCTTAGCACCGGGTGCGACTATAACGTTGCACCGGGTGCCCCTGAAACGGCGCACTATGCAAAACTTTGCGTGTCCTAAAGGGCTTTAGGCATGCTAAGGAGCTTTTAGGCGTGCTAACTACTGTAAGTTAGCACCCTTTTGTGAATCAAGCCCTTACTGTCAGGTCGATTCTTTCCAACATGTCCAATCTGATTTCCGTTCAATTTTCTATAGAAGTGAATAGAAAATTGATCTGAAAACGATCAAACATCAGATCAGACATGTTGGAAATAATCGATCTGACAGTAAATCTGCCAGGGAATCTCATAGTGTGTACCTAGCATTAGCAAGACTGCGTGAAGATTGTAGAGAATGTGATGTATGTAGCTAGGATTAGCCTCTGCTTTCTTACAGCAAAGCTCATTTTCCTCAGCTCATACAGTCGGGGCTTGGCTTTGCAGCCTAGTCTACACAGAATAGATTTGTGATTGTGGATTATAATCTATAGCAAAAATGTGATCCAAAATTTCAATGTGAATAATAAGATGTTGTCATCTGAACACACACCCCACTTATTCCTCTGTCTTCAGTGAGCACCTACTCAAGTTATCTAACTTTGTATGGATTTGTCACTTCCTTTTAACCTGACAGTTCCAGAGGTGCAGGAGCCATGTCACCAGGTTGTGAAGGAGGAAGTGTGCAGCACTAAAATAACTGAGTCACACTTAGAAAGCAAATTAGTGTGTCAACTTGTATGTGAGGATGCAGGAAAATCTAGACCTACATAAAAATACTTGACTTCTCCTTGACCCTCCCATTCTAAATTGCAGATAACAGTTCAATAAAACAGGGTGGCCATAGTGTCATGCTGTGTTGCACAGGTCATCTATTAAACTGCAGCAAGAAAGCTTGACAATAAAACAGGGTGGCCATTGTGTAAAGGTGTGTTATACATGTCATGTATTACTAATAATGGCAAGATTTAACTGAACAGCAGCAGACAGCACAAGGCTTACACTTTTCTCATAAGAGTTTATGAACCGCTGTTACACATAGTTTGTAGCATGACAGGCACTGGAGCATACTGGGATATAACTTTACCTTCCTTGTCAGAATCGGATGCAAGCATGAGATCCCAGCGGTAATTTCACATCATCTAAACTGCGCCAGACTATAAAATTGCAACTAATTTTACATGGAGGGGAAGCAGTTAAAGTCTCGGTATATTCGATGGCTAGAAGAAAAATCACAACTGTTTCCCTTGATAACAAAATTATTCAGTTTCAGTTATAGGGATGAGCACTGGAATGTAAAGGACAACTGAAGCGAGAGGGATATGGAGGCTGCCATATTTATATGCTTTTAAAGCAATACCAGTTACCTGGCTGTCCTGCTGATCATCTGCCTCTAATACTTTTAGCCATAGACCCTGAACAAGCATGCAGCAGTTCAGGTGTTCCTGACCAGATTAGTTGCATGCTTGTTTCTGGTGTTATTCAGACACTACTGCAGCCAAATAGACTAGCAAGGCTGACAGGCAACTGGTATTGTTTAAAAGGAAATTATAGCAGCCTCCACATTCTTCTCACTTCAGTTGTCCTTTAAGGCAGAATGCACTGGAGTCAATGGAGAAAGTGGAATTTGGGAGATTTTCCCAATTCTAATCTTCCCCATTGACTTCAGTGCATTCGACCTTAAATTACAAAATCCACCGCTCATCCCTAATCTGCCAGTGGAAAACTGTGGCTGATGTTATTGATACAGCTATTATTAGACACGGTGTCCTGCCATGTGCGGACTAGTATTAAGCTGCAATGCTGTTAGAGCGGATTGGCAATATTTAACCTGCCTGTGGCTAACCTACCACCGTTAAATGTGCAAATAACCCATTGAACCAAGAATAAAAACAAAAACAGGAAATGGAAACAGACGCAAGTCATTTTGTGCAAGGCCCAGGAGCCTTCCCAGCATTCCGTTTTTTTTCCTCCTTTCACACAACATTGAACGTGAGCCCAGAAAAGTGAATCTAAACATAGAGCAGCTGGGAAAGGACTACTTTGATAGTGCCGGTTTTTTCACGACTGCCACTAACTGCTGCTTTCTCTCATCTCCACTGAGGGTATTACATCAGGCAGGGTGGGCAAGCACTGCCAGGGGACAAAGAAACATACCTCCAGTAAGAACATCCATCCCCC
The DNA here is from genome assembly GCF_040937935.1 of Hyperolius riggenbachi. Classification (NCBI taxonomy): domain Eukaryota; kingdom Metazoa; phylum Chordata; class Amphibia; order Anura; family Hyperoliidae; genus Hyperolius; species Hyperolius riggenbachi. The sequence continues at coordinate 191,103,224 of NC_090649.1, forward strand.
AAACCCCTGCATCTTATAGTTTAGCAGCAGTGCCAACAAGGGCAAAATAAAAAAAAATTAGATGCATAAGTATTGGACCATACACTGCTGGGGGTTCTCCGAACACTACAGTAATCGAGTGTCACTGTCCAAGATATCATTTTTTTGTTCTAATTTCTTTGATCTACGTTGTATGCTGAAATAAAGTTAAGAGACACTCCACATAATACTGCTCTGAAGAGAAGGTGCTAGCACCATTAGTAGTCTAGGAACCTCCATCAGGCCACAAAGTGCTTATTAGATAAACCACAGAGTTTTCTCCCTGTGTGTTTGGTGGGCTTGCGCCCATGTAGTGTTGGATGGTGAAAGCCATTGCACACAAGTCCCTATAACATTAATTGAAACAGACAGTCCACAGTTCCCAGGACACTTGGATCAAAATTAGCAAATGTTCATACTCTGCAGACTGCATAATGCACGTTTGACCTTTTAACTGCACTTTCTGCTTTTCCCTTGAGTTGTGCCCTCTACAGAAGTCAACTGAAGGGAAAACCAGCATAACAGCCATCCACTTTTTTTGTGCAAGCCCACATACACATTACACAACCTGAGAACAGAACTTACCCCCTTGAAAACACATCTTTGTGCTACTACGCATCAAAACAAGTAACACAAACAGTGCATATGGGGTTTGCACAGAAATTACACATACTTTCATGTGTCAGCAAGCAATAACATGAACAGCATACCAGTCTACAGAGACAGTGAAGCCAACAAAATATGGCATCAACAGTCATTCTGTATCAACCCTAACAGTGCATGTGCCAGATCAGATACTGCATTGGCAGATATGCATTTTCCTTCAGTGTCAGCAAATCCTTGTTCAGATCTCTGCAAAGAGGAGTTATTTGCAAACGCATGTGACTTATAAATGCAAGCCTCTGGCAATTCTGGAGTTCCCATGCTCTATAGCACGCCATCAAGCCTCCTGCTGTCATTCTATAGCGTCTGGCTGACAAGAGTCCCTTCTCCATGATGTCCTGAAGGTTCTGTTGTCCCTTTCTCATACGGTCTCTGGCACCCTGCACTCCTCAAACCCATTTGTGAGGTGTCCATTCTCATGGTTACTTTCTATGGAGGACTCGCTGCCTGTGCTCTCCCCTGACAGCAGTCTGGTTACCCTCAAGTCCGCTTTGAGAGTCTGCAAGTCATTGCCCAGACTCATCTCCCCCAAGTCATTAATGAGCTGAGACAGTTCTTGCTTGACCTCATCCTCTTCTCCAGGTCCCTCTCCCCCACCCCCGGTGTCCAGCACATCCTCACACTCGAAGCTCATCGCCCTCTCTTCCTCCTCCTCTCCCTGCAGGTCCTCGGTGATGGAGCCCAGCTTGGGGGCGCTGCGGCTCCTCTCCACTGGTGGCTTGTAGCAGCACTGGCCGTTCAGCAGCTTCCTCAGGGGCACCAGAGGGATGTTCTGCTCCCCAATCAGCTGCTGCTGCTGGTGCCTGGCATCCTCTCTCCTTTTCAGTCTCTTGAATTCTGCCAGGGCGTTGGCTGAGGTCTGGTAGAGCAGCAGTGCCATGGCTTTTGCCTTCTCTGGTTTGGACACCAGCACGGCATGGCATCGTAGCATCACCGCTTTGTGCTTCATCTCGTGCCGATAGATCCAGGCAAAGATCTTTGGCAGCCGAGGGTCTGCCACGCAATAGGTGACCCTGTGCAGCAGGTACAGGTGCCCGGGGCGCTTGGCTTTGTCCTCCACATGCACCATGCGGATGCCCTGAGAGCTGACAGTCAGCTTCATCTTGGTGCCATGCTTGCCCATCTCGCTCTTGCTCCAGATCTTGCACACGGCCAGGTCCGTGCAGCCTTCCCCCTTGGACTGCAGGGTGGTCGCATTGCCCAGGTACAGCACGGTGTAGGTCGGGTCCTCCCCAGTGATCTTGATCTTCTTTCGCTTGGATTTGAACATGCTGCCCACCCTGGTCAGAGCCCCCTCCGGGCAGGACTTGGCGAAGGAGGTGAGCGCGCTGTAGTTCAGGCTCACCGCATAGCCCTTCTGCTTGCTCTGCTTGCTGTCGTCCTCGATCAGGTCGAATTTGCTTTTTTTCCAGGGCAACATCGCGCTGCACGGAGAGCGGCTGCAGAGGGGAACGAGGCTTCTTCACAGCATTGCTTTGTGTACAGATGAAGTGTCACTGCAGAGCGATTGTTCACTGTCATGGCATAGTCACTTTCTGCTACCTCTCCTGCTAGTTGTTGGGCTCAGCTTTCCCATTGCAGCCTGAGCCGCGCTGTGCTGCACTAGATATAGCTTGGAGCGAACCATTGCCGTCTACAGAAGGGGAGGATGAGATGAACTCAGCTTCTCCTTCTTAACTCTTTCCTTGCCATGAGGTAGAATCTCGGTGCTTTAGGAGATTAATTCATTTTACAACCTTTCGAAGAGGAACTGTAGAGGGCATAAATCAAAGCAAATCAATTTGGATTTGCTTCACAATGATTCATGGGTCATACTGTGTTCTGATATTGCAAGGAAAGTGTGCTGGGAAATATTCTTGTAATCCAGAGCAATATAATTCCTTGGCAGCCACACAGCTATATTTAGCATAGTGCCTGTAAGACCCCCCATCATTCATCAAATTCCATCTATAGAATCTGCTGCTGATCTTGCTGATGGTGCCCATAGATACCATTGATTACTGTACAATCTTACCAAAACTATGTAGTAGAAGGGTAAACTGAGTGAATATACTTTGAATGGATATTTTAGGTAGTCCCTCATATTGCATGGAAGTGGTAAAATTGTGCAATCAAGATTGTATTATTGACGGGCGCCATGGGCCATACCCAAATTCACTATTTTTCCTAGGTAGTCTCCATCCGTCAGGAAATATCCAATCTTCAATCTTCACCTCCCACCCGCTCACAACCTACTCCTCCTCCACCCTATCCTCCCCTCACCTCCTTCACTCCTACTACCACTGAGGAAGTCAACCACCTACTGCAGACTTCCTCCCATACCACTACCTCCCCCCTTGACCCTATCCCTTTTGATCTACTTCAGCCTCACTTCACGGATCTGGCCCCAGTCCTCACTACCCTGTTTAACCTCTCCCTATCCACAGGCACCTTCCCCTCAGACTTCAAGCAGGCCACAGTACTGCCCCTGCTCAAGAAACCCTCCCTCGCTACCCTCCAACTACCGCCCAATCTCCCTCCTCCCCTTTTGCCTCAAAACTCCTTGAGTGTCTGGTTCACAAACACCTGACCCAGTACCTCAATGCCAACTCACTACTAGACCCACTGCAATCTGGATTTCGGCCTGCCCACTCAACCGAAACGGCTCTCACCAAAGTGGTCAATGACCTTGCCTTAGCTAAAGCTGAAGGTAAATACTCCATTCTCCTCCTCCTTGACCTTTCAGCAGCTTTTGATACAGTAGATCATCCCCTACTCCTCCAGTCCCTCCAATCCATGGGCATTCACGATCTCGCCCTGACCTGGCTTTCATCCTACCTCTCGAACCGCTCCTTCACGACCTCCTTCAATGAGTCCTCGTCCACCCCCAACCACCTCTCAGTGGGAGTCCCCCAAGGCTCGGTACTTGGCCCCCTACTGTTCTCCCTATACACATCCTCCATTGGCAAGGTTATCTCCTCCATGGGTTTTAACTATCATCTGTATGCAGATGACACCCAAATCTACCTCCACACCCCTGACATATCCACCACTACCATGGACAAGGTCTCCTCCTGCCTATCTGCCATCTCCTCCTGGATGTCCGCTAGGTCCCTGAAACTAAATCTAGACAAAACGGAATTTATGGTCATCCCTGGACCTCCCAGATGTGCAGGTCACTGTTAACCACACTACCATTCGCCCTACCTCTGAAGCCTGCTGTCTGGGTGTCACCCTGGACTCCACACTCTCCTTCACTCCCCACATCCAAAACCTCACAAAGTCCTGCAACTTCCACCTTCGTAACATCTGTAAGATTCGCCCTTTCCTGACCTCTGCCACCACCAAACTCCTCATCCATGCCCTCATAATTTCCCGCCTCGACTACTGCAATGCCCTTCTGTCTGGTCTCCCTATGACCCGAATAGCCCCACTGCAGTCCATCATGAATGCGGCAGCCAGAATTATCCACTCCTCCCATCGCTCCACCAGGGCGTCTCCCCTCCGTGAATCCCTCCACTGGCTTCCTATCCAGTCCAGAATCAGATTCAAGATATTGTGTCTACAAATCCGTCCACAAAACCTGTCCAACCTACATTTCTGATCTTACTCAGAGATACACACCAAGCCGCTCACTCCGCTCCTCCAATGATCTTCGCCTGACCGTCCCCCGCATCACCCAGTCCCATGAACGCCTCCAAGACTTCTCAAGAGCCGCTCCAACACTATGGAACTCCCTACCTCCACCCATTAGGGCAGCCCCCTCCTTCAACACCTTTTTTTTCAGAATCAGAATCAAATTTATTTCGCCAAGTACAACGGGGATTGTACCCGGAATTATTTTTGGCTCATACAGGGGCGGAGATGGTGCAAACACATGCAGCAATTCAACACATACAATCAGGTACAATAGTACAATTAAGCATATACCTATATATACATATTACCAGTAACTGTAGTGAAGGACGCGTGTGGAAATCTGAAGTGCTATGTGAGGGGAGCAGCCTGCCAACTATCGACGGCGCTTACTTGCTCCACAGCAGCTCCAGATGCCCCGCAGTGTGTCCTTGAAAGAGTGGTTAGAGAAGGAGAGAGAGAAAGGATAGCTAAGAGAGACGAAGAAAGAGAGAGAGAAAGGATAGCTGAGAGCGACGAAGAGAAGACCAAGGCAAGAAGAGAGAGACAGATATAGAGGCAGAGACCCTGGAGCTGCAGATTGAAAATCACCCCCGGGTCCGGCCATCAGTCCAGTCCAATTGTCCAGTTGTTGTGCAGGGATCTATTGTGGATGCAGGCCCAGTTGTTGTGCAGGGATCTATGGTGGATGCAGGCAGATGGGACCCTGTGCTTCTGGCAGCCGTAGCATACAGAGCCAGGACCGGTGGAGAAAGGACCGAGCTCCAGGGCCCATGGGAGTCCAGGTAGACAAAAGGATCCTCCGGCCTTGGTGGATGGGGCCCGCCGTGGCGTGTCCCTCGTGCAGTGAGAGGCTGGGAGCAGCTGTGACCCTCCGCTGGCCTGGATCCATTTGCAGCGCCTGCTAGCTGTGAGCGGTGGGGGAACGGCCGTGAGATGCTTCCTTCCTTGTGGCGTCCGGGTCTCCATGGCAGCGGCTTCAGGCCGATGTGAAATGTGGCAGGGGGACGGCTGTGGGCTCCTCCATGCGACATCCTTGATTTCCTCCAACGGCAGCTTGATTTCCTCCAACCCCACCCGAGGGGGTCCCCACCGCTGGGAACCGTCCTGGGTGACGAGCTGCGGTGATCGGCGCAGGTGGAGTCCGTGATGATCTAGATGCAGTGGCGGCAGACCAGCGGAACTCCGTGCTGCCTCTCCATGCCTGCGCACAACCACGTGGCCCCGATCAGCTGATCCTCAACAGCTGATCCTCACGCCGCCTGCAATCCGTGTCTGATGTGGAGTAGAACCGGTAGTGCCCATGTCCTCCGCCTCATACCCAGCAAGAGTGAAGCTAAGAGGTGAGTGGAGAGAGAGAGAAAGTACTAAAAAAGCCGCAGCCCTGTGGCCGTGGCGACCGAGTCCGGCGCCCTCAAAACTCATCTTTTCACTCTGGCCTACCACCCCTCACAATTGCTCTAAACCCACAGCTGAACTCTGGTCCCCTACCTCTCATGTCCCTACCTCTCCCTCTAGATTGTAAGCCTTTGGGCAGGGTCCTCCTCCTTTTGAGTCCTACCTGATCATGCACCTCCATTACTGTGAACCCATGCTAAGCATCTGAGTGAACCTAACTTGCCTAATCTCCATGCTCCCCTCCAGTGACTGACTAAGCATTACCTGGTACTCATACTGTGCTGTGTGATCTGGTTTTCTTGTATTCCTGTATTGTCATATTGCTGTTTGTCACCCCTAAATATTGTCTGTAACCTAAATTAATGTCCAGCGCTGTGTAATATGTTGGCGCTTTATAAATACAATAAATAATAATAATAATAATAAGTGAAAACGTAAAGGGTTCCTGAGATGAAGGGATACAAGAAATGTATACATACCTGGGGCTTCCTCCCGGTAATTTGGGCAGTTGGAGCAGTCTGGTCACATGCGCTCCCCCGTCGAGCTCACGCAGCCAAGAGCATTCTGTGCCTGCACAGTAGTACCCCTGGCATCGGGAGTGTGAACAATGATGTGCAAAGCCGTGCAGGCACAGTGGCCATTGACTGGCCAGTCGGGGGAAATGGAAACTTAGCCGTGGCGGGGGACTGGATGATCGTGAGTACCGGCGAGGGCACAAGGCGACTGCAAAAACAATATGACACACAAAAAAAGCAACTTTGCCTTTTTCCATGTGGTATTTGATACTGTAGGATAGCACTAAAATGAGTACATTCTTCCACACGCCAGTTATGTGCACAAGTCATGAGTCCTGCAAGTCATGAATCCTGCAGTGCCACATCTAAAATAAGAATTAATCCCATCAGTGCTTTTCATCCCATTTTTTGAGTCAAAGAAGTTAGGGCAACATAAACAAACCCTTGGGCCAACTCATATCGTGTGCACGTGCATGGGACCGATCGATAAAGAATCTACAAGAACTTGCTTGAGAAAAAAGATTGGAAAGAAGAACCATCACATATATGTTGCAAGGGAGGCATGGCTGTTACACAGCAACTAAACTCACCCCCACTATATTGGCAGGGGCATCGCTTTGGTCAATGCCACAACAGAGGCCAGGTGGTATAGTGGGTAATGGGGTTTCTGAAATGCCATGCAGGGGTTATGAGATTGGGGGAGAGGAGTCTGGACAACACCATTTGGAGCCAAGTTGGTTCCAAGTGGCTTTGGATTGCACGGTTGACCAGCTAGACAATGATGTTGTGTTAACTGAAATATGAGGACCCCTGCAGGTGAATATGGGTTTTGGGTTTGGGGCGGAGACATTTGGGGGGGGGGGGGGGAGGTATACCACATCAGGCTGGTTAGAGAGGAAGAAAGGGTTAGGCATGTAAACAAAAAAGTCTGGAAAATGGCAGAGAATCCTTGCAACAGCCGCCTAACTTTTGTTAGGAAGGAAATAAAGATGGCAGCCACAATATCTATTTACCTACAGGTTTCCAGTAAAATTATATTAACCTAAACCTAAGGATTCTGCTTAGAATTGGCATCCATGCTCAGTAACTGGCAAGGTGCTTATCCTAATTAGAGGTAATTGGTCTCTTTGATTAAGTGCATATGAAATGCAGGAGTACATAATATCTACCAGAATCCACTACACATACTGTATATTACTCATCTTTTTTTTATTTTTTTTATTTAGTTTAAAAGCACAGCCATATTCTTTACCATCTTACTCATATATAGGTCATTCACATACATCATTGGGCCTCATTTACTAAAATTTCCATGAGCAACATTGGTTAACTTAAAGGACAACTGTAGTGAGAGGGATATGGAGGCTGCCATATTTATTTCCTTTTAACATCCTGAGCTTTACGCCTCTCAGGGGGTGATGCAACTTTGTGCCCCAGGAAACATTTACTAGCTAGCCTAGTGCTAGCAGAATGTTTTGCAGGTATTACAGCACATTTATTCAGCGGGGGGCACTCAGGAGGACACATAGCGGTATGCCCGACACAGTGTCGGGCATACCGCTAAGGAGGTTAAGCAATACCAGTTACCTGGCTATCCTGCTGATCCTCTGCCCCTAATACTTTCAGCCATAGACCCTGAACAAGCATGTAGCAAATCAGATGTTTCTGACATTATTGTCAGATCTGACAAGATTATCTGCATGCTTGTTTCTGGTGTTATTCAGACACTACTGCAGCCAAATAGATCTGCAGGGCTGCCAGGCAACTGGTATTGCTTAAAAGGAAATAAATATGGCAGCCTCCATATCATTCTGACTACAGTTGTCCTTTAAGCAATAAAATGTGTTCTGAATACATGGAAAATTGTTTGATATTACTTCAGTCACATGCCTGCTCCTGCAGCAAATACATTTCAAGTAAATCCATGACAGATTGAGTTTATTTATTCTTAAAGTTTTGCTGCAGGTGGAGGTGTCTGTAGTTTTTTCACTGCTAATTTTCTTAATAGCAGCATAATGGTGCAGTGTATAGCGCTTTTGCATTGCTGCACTGGGTTCCCCAAGTTAAACTGTGGGCCAGGACAATATCTGCATGGAGTTTGTGTGTCCTCCCCGTGTCTGCATGGGTTTCCTCCAGGCAATCTGGTTTCCTTATATCCCAGAAAGCTTGCATCATTTAACTTTATCAGTTACTAATTAAAAGGTACTGTATTACTTTTACAAAACTTTTTTTTTCTACCTACCTAATTTGTTTGGCTAACATGGTACAGAAACTTTTTTGCTACTCCCATATCCCAAAAAACATACAGATATGTTCAATGGTTCATCTTCTAGAGATGTGCTCATCTTCATAGCAAACAGCCCTCATGTGGTGCCTAAAGGTAATGTTAGGTACACACAATACAATTTTCTGACAGATTTACTATCAGATTGACTATTCCAACAGGTCCGATCTAATTTCCAATCGATCTTCACTTCTATGGAATATTGATTGGAAATCGATTGTGTACCTAGCATAAAGGATGTGGTACATGTGCTAAAAACCCGCCCTTCAGTTGGTACATATCGGAGCTGTGTGTGGCTCAATGGGCCACTTCCCTGCCCTCCTGCTTAGTCTAATGGTCATGTGTTTGGTAAGTGGCAATGTGACATGTGCCGTGGATGCTGTATAATGCTGGGTACACATGTTGAGATTTCCCGCTCGATTCACGGTTCGATTCGATTATTTCAAACATGCTCGATTGGATTTCGATCGTTTTTGCCGTCGATTTTGCATACTTAACATGAAAAAAAGGATCGAAATCCAATCGAGCATGTTTGAAATAATCGAATCGAACCGTTCGATCCCACGAATCGAGTGGGAAATCTCAACGCGTGTACCCAGCATAACACAGTGAGAGGGTTATGAGAAGGAGCATGGCCAGCCTGCAAGCTGATGTCAGGTGATTGATGGCTGTATGGCATATTGCATCAAATGGTACAATGCTAGGATTTCAATTGCTTCTTCATGAGATTTTGGCTGAAATCTAATTAAGATTGAGTGGGACAAGAAAGTACATTTATCACTGCTACCAACTTGATTACTGATTGGGAGTAATCAATTACATGTCAGATTGACACATGTATAGAAAGATTTATTGGTATGATGCATGTAATTTTCCTCCAGACTGACTTTGTGGCAGTTTGGAATGTCTCTAAACTTGTGCAATGTTATGTTATGAAATGCTACCACCTACTGATCATATTTGGCATTACAGCTTAGAAGCTTTGTGTCTGGTAAGTTCGGCAAGCATTTTGAAATTCAGTTTACATGTAACTAAGTAAGCCAGCAGCAGTGGAAGAAAAATCAGGAAACAGACAAGACCTGTTTCACATCAAAACACCCTAGCGCTTTTGGAGGGATTTTATAGCAATGTGCTGTGAAATAACCCTTAGGTTTTCGTTGTCCAGTGTGTTGAAAAGAGCTTGGAAAGCAATGGTGCTCAGAAAGCTCTTGGGCTTGTTCATACTGAGGGCTGGAACCCACTAGAGCGATTTTTTGAGCATTTAGGGGGCACTTTAAATCACTAGCGCTTTCCCTAAATGCTCTGCCAATGTAACTAAATGTAACAAATCCCACAGTAGCGATTGCGATTAGTAAAATCACAATCGCAGGACATGCAGCATGTTGGTAGCATTTGCACTTCAATGTAATGTATTGAAACGCTGGCAAATCGCTCATGAATCGCTACATATAGTGATTTGAGTGCGATTACAGATTGTAAATAAAATTATGATACATTGAAAGGACCAATCAGAATTAAAGTTGCTAATCGCAAATCGCTACACAATCGCTGGCAAAAACCTTACACTTTTTAAAATCGCTCCCAAACGCGCCGGAAAACGCTCATGAAATCGCTTACAAAACACTAATTAAAAACGCTAGCGATTGCGCTAGAGAATTGCGATTTGTAGTGGGTTCCAGGCCTAAGAGCGATTTCACTCTTTTCTAAGCGCTGGCAATTTTAAAAATTGCCTTAAAAGTGCTGATGCTCAATGTGAGTGTTCTCACATGAGTGATGCACTTTCTATTGAATCGCAAATGCGGCTTCTGCACCATTTTCTGAGCGTTTGTGATTCAATAGAAAGTATAGGGAAATCGCAAAGTGCTTGAAAAAATGCTTTAAAAAGTGATTTTCCGAGGGCTTTTTATTAATAAATACATTGTATTTATTCATTTTCAGGTCAAAGAGTTCACTTCCTGACTGACTTCAGGAAGTGTAAAAAATCATTGCTCCACAAAAGTGCTTAGAAAAGCACTTAGAAAAGCGCTTTTAAAAGCAATAACCAAATCGCTCAGCTCTTGCGATTGCGCTAGCGATTTGTAGTGTGAAAAAGGCCTAAAAGTGCACTTAGTGTGAAACAGACAATAAGAGCTTAATCACACAGACATCTGAAAGTGCTCAGTTCACTCTTTTGCATTTTACTGGTAGTGTGGTTGCCCCAATGTGTCATTTCATTTTCAGCAGTGGCGTCAAGGTAGTTCCGCTAACTTTCACGCTGTGAAACTGTTGCCTGTTCATTTTAAAGGGAACCTGAAGTGAGAGGTATATGGCGGCTGCCATATTTATTTCCTTTTAAGCAATACCAGTTCCTTGGCTATCCTACTGATCGTTTGCCTCCAATACCTTTAGGGGCCTTTCACACTGGTGCAGTGCGACATTTTTACCGCACCCCACCGCAGGCCAATGTTAGTCTTTCATACAGGTGCGGTGCGGCGCAATGAAAGTGATGTTTTTGCGGTATCCTTGACGCGAGGGCAAACCTGCGCTACCGTGCGGCTCTGGTGCTGCGGACCGGAAGCCATGTAAGTCTATGCTGACACGTGTGTTGCTAAAATGCCCACCACAAGTTTTACGCGTTGGGCATGCGCGGAAGCGTATTTTAGCAATATACATACTAACGCAGTAATCCCTGAAGGCCTGTTTTTGGCGGTGCAGTACTGTACTGGTATCTCCAATCTGCAGTCTGAAACCGACCTTAGCCATAGACCCTGAACAAGCATACAACAGATTAGGGGTTACTGACATTACTGTCAGATCTGACAAGATTAGTTGCATGTTTGTTTTGGTGTTATTCAGACACTACTGCAGCCAAATAGATCAGCAGGACTGCCAGAAAACTGGTATTGCTTAAAAGGATATAAACATGGCAGCCTTCATGTACTTCTTGCTTCAGATAATCAGCTGTGCATGTCCGTGCGCGCAACACCGCCCACCGTGCCTCCGTTCTCCTCCTCTCCCAGTGACGGACTTAGCGTGGTGGCCATGCAGCTCCACGCGCACGCAACTATGCATCTAAGCACCAATGGAGCTCTGATTCCCCCAGGAGTCAAATGATCTAGGTTGGATGCCTGCTACATGGATGTCCTGGTCCTGCCTCCACCAGGTTCCAAATAACGGGGGGCATGTGAGTTACAGGTTGAGCGATTGAGATCCTTTGTGGCGGCTTCATTTGGTCCTGGGATTGAGGTTTGACACTTGTCATATGTGTCAGTAATGAGTGCATGACAGTTACATTACTGAGAGGCATGCTACACATGCACACGGTGGTGCTGGTGCATTGGTTGGCTATACATTGGTGCCCACCTGGCTATATGACTGCTGCAACTTATATGGGCCAGAAGAATGGACTGTAACGGTACCCTTGTTAAATTGGTGTGCACTCCTTAAAGGGACATACTGTACATCAAATTGGCCACTACTGGTTGATTGCAATCAATAGCATTGTTTTAAGGTGGGCTTTTTTATTGGCTTGTGAGTTTTGTAATTTTGTATTGGTACATTATGATTAAAGGTTATAACTGCATAAGAAGTGCCAGCGACTCCCTATATATGTTTGTTGTATAGTTTATCATTTTAGGTGAGACAGGAAATTTTGCAGTATATTGGAAGGACGTTGGTTGATATCATGTATTGTTGGTATATCCCTTTAATTTTAACCTGTATCAAAATGTGGTTTAGGCAAATGTGTGTCATATAGTACTTGACAACTTTGGGGGGCCCTAGCCAGTAGGGAATGTCCGAGAATTATGGGTAGAAGGAATATGTCCCTATATAATTGCTCCAAAAAGTGATCAAATAATGACTTCCACGAGTAAGTATCAGGGTTCTTTCATCAAAGTATGTATCCATTGGCAATAGGAAAAATATAAACACCTACATCTAATATTTTATAAGGTTAATTAAAACAAAAAACACGTTTGATATACGTTGAACAAACCATCAAGCAAAGTTCAGCTGTTGCATTTTTTGCTGAGACAGTGGTATGGAGTACTCCAACAGTAATGTAAAAACACATGAAAGCTGTGATTGCAAATTGGTGTCAAAGGCCCATATTGAATGGCTGTGATCTTTAGGCCCTAAGGTAGCAAAGCATTAAAAAGCAAATATGATTCCGTGGAAGGTACAGTATGACCTTAGGAACAATCCTGAAAGCCAGTATCAAAAACAGTTCCTCACTGCATCCAAAAATATAAGTTAAAACTCTACAATGCATACAAGAAACTATCAATAAACATGATCCACAAACATTGCTGCCTTCTCTGGGCTAAAGCTCAGTTTAAGATGGACTGAAGGGAAATTATGGACCCCTTATTCTCCAGGCTAGAGAAGAGAAATAAAACATATGAGCCCTTCTTTCAGAGACCCAAATAGATGCACAGCATTCCAGTTCAATTGCAGGTCACTGTCCAACCGTCAGTCCACCAAGCCCAACCGGTTTCGCTTCCAAAGATTCCTCAGTGGCCACTGAGGCAATCGATTTGGGTTCCTATAACAAGGGCCCATATGTAAGTGTACTTTTACCATTTTATTGATTTGACTGATTTTTTTAAATAAAAAACAATGCCATAGAAGGATACACTTAGAGGCGTTTTTTATTTTTGTTTTATGTGATGATATATCCTCTTTGGATTGGCTGTCTGGAATCCTCTTGGATACGCTGTGCCGGAAGGGTGATTGGCAGAGGGAGAGCGAGCTGCTGTTTCGTTTGAGTTTGTTAGACCCTGTAATTCAGGCCTAATTGCTTTTGGTAAGCATGTTCATAGTTATTGTTGTGGTAGAACATTGAGCCTGCATTGAATTATTAAAATATTATTTTCAAAGGACTGTACAGAAACATTGGGCTTTTAGCTGCAGCGTTTTGTGCAATTTTACTTTTGAATGCTGATATATATAACATTTTTTATTCAAATTACATATTACCATAGGACCCTCTATTTGATAGCAGCTCCACAATTACTGCATCCATTGAACTTTTTTTGGAGAGTTTCTGCTTTAATTTGTCTGCAGGATGTCAGAATACACCCCCAGAGCTGCTGTTTGGATGTAAACTGCCTCCCACTCCTATAGATATTTTGCTTGAGGATGCCCCAAAGATTCTTAATAGGATTGAGGTTGGGGGCCACACCATGAGTTTCTCTCCTTATATGCCAATAACAGCCAATGATGCAGAGGTATTCCTTGCAGCATGAGTTGCTGCATTGTCATGCATGAAGATGATTTTGTCACGGAAAGAACAGTTCTTCTTTTTATACCATGGAATAAAGTGATCAGATAGAAACTTCACATACTTTTCAAGGTGATTTTCACACCTTCAGGGACACTAAAGGGGGTGATCAGCTCTCTCCCCATGATTCCAGGCCCAAAACATGACTCCACCACCTCCTTGCTGACGTTGCAGTTGCAGCCTTGTTGGGACATTGTGGCTGTCCACCAACCATCCCCGACTCCATCCATCTGGACCATCCAGGGTTGTACTACACTGATCAGTAAACTAGAAAATTAGTCTTCATGTATTTTTGGGCCCACTGCAGCTGTTTCTGTTTGTGACCATTGGTTGGGGTGGCTGAATCAAAGTTTTATACATAACTGTAATCCTCTGAGGATCCTGCACCTTGATGTTCGAGGGACTCCAGAGGCATAAGCAGCTTCAAATACCTGTTTGCTGCTTTGTAATGGGATTTTAGCAGGATCCTCTTCCTATTGAAAAAACTAAAGTTGGATTTAAAATAGCCAACTTCAAAATGGCTGCCATGGTCACCACCCATCTTGAAAAGTTTCCCCCCTCACATATACTAATGTGCCACAAACAGGAAGTTAATATCACCAACCATTCCCATTTCATTAAGGTGTATCCATATAAATGGCCCACCCTGTAGTTAGTTCCCAATCGTGCTGCCATGGAGGCATATGGAAAACAGAAAATGATATATTCCTCTATCAGTGATTTTCCTTACCAGTTGCATCCATATCAAGACTAAGGTTCCCTCTCTGTATTCAGCGACTCAGAGGTTACAAAACTGGGGAGATAAGGTCATGCCTTAATGGATAGCAGAGATGAACAATAAACTAAAAATGGGGCGGAGCAGAGATGTACTAGGTGCAGTCCAGATGCTTACTGCTCTCCCGTTCTCCTCCATCCCCCTCCTTCACACTCTAATTGCTCTCTGTGCAGCTGAGTCCAGGTTGCCAGAGTCGGGCTGTAGTGCGCAGGCGCACACAGCCAAGAGCACTCTGCGTGTGCACACGACAGCACGATGATGGACCGAGGGACATGTCAATGATACATTGTTAAACAAAAGATATGATTAGATGTGCTAACAGAGGCGTAGCTAGGGCTTTCAGCGCCCGGGGACAAATACTATTAATGCGCCCCCTGAGGAGGGACCTGCGCCGTGCAAAAAAGCACAACAGAATGTGGGCGTGGTAATGGGTGGGGCCAAATATACATGACTTTAGCAGTGGTGTAAAAGGTCTGCCGGGCAAGTTTGAGGACAGATAGCAAGAAGTAGAAATCTTGCGCTACTTCGAGATGGCTTATGCTTTATTTGTATATACATATTGGCCTTAATTCACTAAGCTTTATTAAACACTTTACCGAACGTTTGATAATTTACCTCATGAGTAAAATCTAATTTTGAATTCACTAAGGTGTTATAGATTTATTAAACGTTTTATCAATAAAACATTTGATAAATATATAACACCTTAGTGAATTCAAAATTAGATTTTACTCATGAGGTAAATTATCAAATGTTCGGTAAAGTGTTTGATAAAGTTTAGTGAATTGAGGCCATAGACAATTGTTGTGGATATCACTTTAAATGCACCTAAGTGCTGCTTCTCCTCTGGGTGGCTGCAGAAAACTGTAGAAACGGGGAAACAAGACAAGCGCTCCAATCGTGCATTAGACTTTCTTTAATAAAACACGCATATTATAATGCACTTATATGTGTGTAGTTTAAATCGCATATAAGAGGCCGCCCACGTCATCACTCTATCCCTTAGTCTGGCCAGGACCTCGGGACTGCTGCTGGAATCCTCCAGTGTTAGCTCAGAGGGCGATAAAGTCTCGGAGACGGAGAGAGACCCTTTATTAAGGAATGTTGTGCCTGACATGCCGCAAATTATTTTAAAAAAAGCAAGGTCTATAAAGAGTATGATAGCTCCCAGCAACATCTCTTTAGCAATTAGGCCACCAACCTTCTCAGATAACATCCAAGGCACATTTAGATGTGGATCTTCCAGATGTGGCTGCTGTAGTTTTATACAACATGGTATACGACAGATAATACATCCAGACGGAAGGTCAGTTCATCTCAAACAGTTTATAAACTGCGGTAATGAATTTGTGGTTTATCTACTCATATGTAGTTGCCCTATGTATTATGTAGGGAGAACAACCAGGCCACTAAGAAAAAGACTTGGAGAGCATAAATGTAACATTTTAAAGAAATCTGAAAAGCACAGTGTACCCTGAAAAGCACAGTGTACCCAGACATTTTAACAAATTTCATCAATCAGACCCTAGCTGTCTTCGCATAGTGGGTTTGGAGAGTATTTCAACTTCCATTCCTATTGGAGGGCGATACAAAAAATTATGTGAACAAGAAATGAAGTGGATCTTCACTTTAAACACCTTAAGTCCGTGAGGCCTGAATGAAGAATTAGAAGTGAAGAGTTACCTTTAAAATGTATTTTTTTACCATGTACTACAGCCCAGTTTTGTTCATAAGTATTTGAGGCACACAACACCTCCCACATCAATTAGATTTTCGTACACAACGCCCCAAAAATATATACATGTGGCCAGTCTCCTTATGTAATCATTTTCCCTACATTTGCATAGATTGAGGACATATTGTCCTACCCTAATTTACACTATTAATATTATGGACCATACCTCAACCTTTCAAGTTATCAATTATTGTTATATGCTTACAGTGGTTCAGCATAATACCATATATTCTCCCCGCCCTCAAGGGATCACAGACCCCAGCATGGCAGTGTAGGGGACACTGGAAAGGTGTCCCCCCCCCCCCCCCCTCCTGACTCATCACAAAATAACAATTTTTCCCCATTTATTATACCCACTTAGAATATGCCTTTTCATCCATTTCATTATATTTCATTTATAATATTAATATCATATGATATAGCACATTATATACCAATTTTAGACCAATTCAGCTGCCACGTAAAACCATATATTATTGTACTAAGTCAATTAGGATAGAATCCACCGCATCCCCAGCAACACTTGGATGCCCAAGACAGAGGCAGCTCTCTTTCAGATATACATATACAGCATATATTTTTTCATCCTTTTTATTCTATTTAGTAAGGTTTTTTAGCTTGTGGGTATTTAACACCCCTTTAGTATCTAACAGGCATGTGCACAGGGGGGTGCTCTGGCACCCCATTTTTAAAATCTTCAAAAAAAGGCCCCTCTCGCCACGGAAAATAAGCCCTGCCCCCGGCCGCGATAAGCCCCGCCCACCCGCGAGAAGCTCCGCCTGGGACACTATCAAGTGAAGAGGCCCAGACAGGAATCCTTGTGTGGCATACTGGCCTCTCCCTCAACCTAGGACCCATACTGACCTCTACCTCCCCCAGCACCCATAGTGACCTCTCCCTCCACCTAGTACCCAGTGACCACTCCCTCCCCTAGCACTCACAGTGACCTTTCCCTCCACCTAGGACCCATACTGACCTCTCCCTACCCAGTACCCACAGTGACATCTCCCTTCACCTAGTACCCACAGTGACCTCTCTCTTACCAAGTATCCACAGTAACCTTTCCCTCCATCTAGCACCCACAGTGACCTCTCCCTCTACCTAGCACCAACAGTGACCTCTCCCTCCCCCAGCACCCACAGTGACCTCTCCCTCCCCAGCTCTAGCAGTGATCCTGCGTACCCCAGCACCCACACTGACCTATCCCTCCCCCAGCACCCACAGTAATTTTTCCCTCCCCCAGTGGCTACTCTCCTGTCCCCTGCAGCACCCACAGGGACCTCCCATCCCAAAAGAAGCACCTACAGTGACCTCTCCCATTGCCAGCACCCACAGTGGCCTCTCCCAACACCCAGCATCCACTCTCTTCTCCAGTAACCACGCTGACTTCTCCCAGCACCCACAGTCACCTCCCCTTCCTCCAGCACCCATACTGATCTCTTCCTTCCACAGCACAGTGGCCTACTCTTCCCCCAGCACCCACACTGACCCCTACCTCCCTTAGCAGCAACTATGCCATTCATAGCAGCACCCATAGTGACCTCCCACCCCTACACCCACAATGACCTCTACCTCCCGAGACCCACAGTGATCTCCCCCAAGGGACCCACAGTGACCTGCCTTTCCTCCAGCACTCATACTGACCTCTACCTTCCACAGCACCCACAGTTACTTCTCCCCCCAGCACCCACAGTGACCTACCCTTCCCCCATCAACCACACTGACCTCTACCTCCCCTAGCAACCACACTTACCTCTACCTCCCCTAGCAGCAACTATGCCATTCATAGCAGTACCCACAGTGACCTCTCCCTCCCCCAGCACCCACAGTGACCTCTCCCTCCACCTAGCACCCACAGTGACCTCTCCCTCCCCAGCTCTAGCAGTGATCCTGCGTACCCCAGCACCCACACTGACTTATCCCTTCCCCAGCACCCACAGTAATTTTTCCCTCCCCCAGTGGCTACTCTCCTGTCCACTGCAGCACCCACAGGGACCTCCCATCCCAAAAGAAGCACCTACAGTGACCTCTCCCATTGCCAGCACCCACAGTGGCCTCTCCCAACACCCAGCATCCACTCCCTTCTCCAGTAACCACGCTGACTTCTCCCAGCACCCACAGTCACCTCCCCTTCCTCCAGCACCCATACTGATCTCTTCCTTCCACAGCACAGTGGCCTACTCTTCCCCCAGCACCCACACTGACCCCTACCTCCCTTAGCAGCAACTATGCCATTCATAGCAGCACCCATAGTGACCTCCCACCCCTACACCCACAATGACCTCTACCTCCCGAGACCCACAGTGATCTCCCCCAAGGGACCCACAGTGACCTGCCTTTCCTCCAGCACTCATACTGACCTCTACCTTCCACAGCACCCACAGTTACTTCTCCCCCCAGCACCCACAGTGACCTACCCTTCCCCCATCAACCACACTGACCTCTACCTCCCCTAGCAACCACACTTACCTCTACCTCCCCTAGCAGCAACTATGCCATTCATAGCAGTACCCACAGTGATCTCCCACCCCCTGCACCCACAGCAATCCCACCAATATTCAGCACCCACATTACACTCAACCAGTAACCCCAAATATAGCAAGCACCCAGTACTTGCACCAAGCACCCTGCACCCAATACTCACAGTTGCATATATAATTGGGAGTATAGTCTTTTTACACAAAGGGAAAAAGAGAAAACCTTATGGTCCTTTTTTGGGGTAATCCACTTTCCCCTACTGAAACTTCACATGTATAGAAAGAACCTTATAGGTGAAAAAATACGGGCTATAGCTTTTCAATGCAAAAATATCAAAACTTTATTGACACAGACATAAAAAGAGTAAAAAATTCTCTGCTACAGTATGCGTTAGTCAGCCACTGGCATTGTGTAATCTACATCTGGTTGGCTCAGATGTTTTATGCTTCCTTGGTGTCCTAAATGTGCAATATCCGCAGTATTGGCAGACAGTGCTTTCTGCAACTTGGCCTGATGAAGGGCCTCCTGTGCCCGAAACGAGCGTGTCGTTGCCTTTTCTAAATTTGCACTAAAGTCTATAATTAAGCCGATGTCTGCACTATAAATTTTGTCTTGGATATATCCACAAGGAACCTCTTACAGAGAATTTTTTACTCTTTTTATGTCTGTGTCAATAAAGTTCCCAATACTCACATCCGGCCTCAATATGGCACTTAGTACTTGCATCAAGCACCCAATAGTACACCCAATACCTGCACCCCTTCACCCTATAGCTGGCACCCAGTACTCACACCTACATGGCACAGTACTTGCACCCAGCCCCAACATGGCACTCACTACTCACATCTGCACACCGCCTTCACATGGCACCCACTGTCTGCACTCACATAATTAGTACTATCACCCAAAATACCTGCACTCAGAACCCACATGACACACAATACCCACCCATAGCTAGCACCCAGTGTAGGCATGGCACCAAGTATTTGCACCTATGTGATACCCAGTACCTGAACACCCAACACCCACATGTTTCATCTGCAGTAGTTACAGTTGCACTAAGCCTCCACTTGGTGCCCAGCACCCACACCAAGCACTCACATATGACATCCAGTACTTGCACCCAGAACTCACAAAGGACTGAGTACCTGCAATCAACACCTACATGATGGTTGATACACACTCATACAGCCAGAATCCACATGACACCCTGTGCCAGAACCCACATTGCACCCAGCATCTGCCTTTAGCACCCCCATGACAACAAATACCCCACTAGCCAGCACCCA